>NC_084853.1:2510802-2633302 GCF_951802175.1 Populus nigra
ATTTTCCTATTGTAGCTTGGCTGGCAGTTTGCTTTGTGTAGTTCTTTCTATTTGTACTTGTTTTGTGCCAGCAGTTGCTGTTGCTGGTTATTTAGTTTCTGTAAATGTCCCTCTTGCTGGCATTTTGGGTTCCTTTCTAGTATCAAGTGTTACTAGATGCTATTGTGTGTCTGGTTGGTGCCTGCTGTTGCTGGTTTGCTTTTGGTCGGTCTCTGTTTGCTTTGCATTTCTGGGTGGTATGCTTTGCTGTTTGATCAGAGCCTTTGTTGGTGTTTGTTGGCATTTTAGGTTCTTCTCTAGTAATGAAATGATTCTGGATGCAAGTTGCTTCTGGTTTTACCCGCTGTGAAGGCTTTTTCCTGCTGGTTAGGTTTGCTAGCTAGCTTATGTTTTTATTTCAGTGAGTTTGTTCCCCTTTATCAAAGGAGTTTGTTCCCTTTCTCTAGTTTGTATATGCCGGTACAATTAACTTGCTGGTCTCCAGCTATGTTTTATTTTGATCTATAAAATTTCTTACATTTAATAAAAAAAAAGCTCTCAATTAGTCGGTCAAAGAGAGAGAATCTAGAGAGAGATGCTCTCCTCCTCCATGAAGTGGATTCCCTCATGTTTGCTGGTGGCTCTTGCTATTTGAATTTTCCCTTGGCTTTCTTTGTCTTCCTTGTTCTGCTCTCCTCCTCTTCTCCGTTTCCTGTTTCCCACTCCTCTTATTTTCAACTCGTCCCCATTTCCCCCTCTTTTCTCTTTTGTCGTCTATTCCTCTTTTCAAATGGCAAAGAACAAAAGAAAGGCTACTTCTACAGTAACTTGTAGACAAGATGTTTTGCATGCTCCTATTGCTTCCCCAATGATCATGATCACAATGGTGATGGTTCGGTGGTTCTTGCCCTCATGGTTGTTCTTGGTACCAAACCCGATGTTGTTCCTTGTGAACCTTACACAGATCTTTCCCCCATGCCTTCATCTCAACCTAGCGATGTGTCTTAGTGATCTCTCCAACTTCCTTCTGTGGTGGTGGTTACTTCTGGCTCTACGTCCTTGGATGAGGTCCGAGTGGAAGATTGTTCTGTTGATTCAGATGAAGAGATCCTAAAAGAGGATTAACTCGATTTTAATTTTATAGATGAAGAGTGTGATGACTCCCCAAATCTCCTACTTTGCTCCCTGCTGTGAAAGTGTCTTCCGCCCTTCCTTTTGGAGGTCGAGTGCCTAACATTACCACTGTAGTAAGTAACCTTATCTTCACTCCTGGCAGTTGCAAATGGAGGGACCTTTTCTTTTCAAATAGATCTATTGTCTCTTGTACCAAACTTTAAAATTTCTCACTTAATCATCTCACTAAAACTTGTGCCATCTCCCCTGAGGACATTCAACCAAAGTTTGAAGTTTGGAATTTTTGTGCTGTGGGATATGTCTCTGGCAAAAGCCTTGGTTATACGGCTCTAAATAGTATTATCTCTAATGTCTTGAAATGTGAGGCCACCCTTACCATTAATGACTTTGGGTGGCTGGTATACAGATTTAAAATAGAGGAGGACAAGCTTACGGTTCTTCTTGGAGGATCTTACCTTGTGTATGGAAGACCCTTCATTTTGCGGTATATGATAAAAAATTTTCACTTTTCCAGTGAGGAAATGTCACGGGTCCCGGTTTGGGTAAAGTTTCCAAACCTTCCTTTATGCTGCTGGTCACCCGTTTGTCTATCAAAGTTTGCCAGTGTTCTTGGGAAGCTTATTCAATGTGACCAACTTACCTAAAATCTTTCTCGCATGTCATATGCATGTGTGTTGGTTAAAATAGATCTTCTTGAGGAACTTTGACACACAATTGAGGTCTCTTTGCCAGAGGGTCCTACTTTGCATCAAAAAGTTGTTTATGAAACTCTGTCGAAGTTTTATAATTTTTGCCATGTTCTTGGTCATTTGCGCCTCCTCTGCCCCAAAGCTGCTGCTAATACCAACATGGTGCCTAGTAGTCAGCCCCAAGCTCAGGCTGTGCAAGCAGATACAGAGAGCGTTTTTAGCAGATTAGGACCACAACTTCAACACCATGGGTCTCTTCCTCCTACATTGTCACAGGTGCAAGATCAGCCTTCTCATGGTCAGGTCATTCCACTAGCTTCTAGGGTGGATACAGTGCCAATAACTGATAATGTTGTCCTTGAAGTTTGGGTTTCTGTGGAGTCTAGGCATAAGGCCAACAAACAGTCTTATTGCAATCTAAAGGGGAAGGAGGTTATTATAACAGAGCCAGTGTCTGCTGTCAACACTTGTGAAACGCCTTCCCCCCCATTATGTGCAGGAGAGGTGCGGAACACCTCCCCTTCCAGAACTAAATTATTGGTGGCTAATCCTTGTGTTAGAGAGGTTCAGAGAACTGACCTATTGGTAGCTCATACTGGAGACAATGTTCTTGCTGGAAACTCTAAAAGTGTTCCTCTCTTAGGGGTGCCTACCAAGAGTGGAGTCAGAACTCATAACCAGAAACAGTGTAGTTGTAGTGGAAGGGTTTCCCCTTCCTTTGCACTCCCATGAATATATACAATTGGAATATCAGGGGACTCCATAATACCTTGAAACAATATGAGGTTGTTAGCCTTATGAAGAAGCATAAGATGGATATGTGTGGTTTACTTGAAACCAAATTGACTACCTCCAGAGTTGCCTGTATCCATAGACTTCAGCTCAGGCACTGGCAATACCTTACAAATGTGGATGCAGCAAGTACTGCTAGAATTGTGGTTTTTTGGAATCTAGCTACGGTCAAAGTTAATCTGATTGCATCCTCTGAGCAGGCTCTTCATTTTTCTGTTAGTAGTTTGATCTCTCAGTTTAGCTTCATGATTACTTTTGTATATGGTTTTAATACTATTTCTACTAAACGATCTCTGGGGAGATTTAAGGCGATGGAATTCTAGTTACCCTTGGATTGGTTCTTAGTGACTTTAATTTTGTACTTTCCTTAGCAGATAAACACAATGGTGTAGCTATTTCTTCTTATGAAATCTCTGACTTTCAAGAATGTTGTTTTGATCTTAGCCTCCAAGAAGTCAACTTTACTAGCTGCCATTATAGTTGGACAAATGGTTCTGTTTGGAGCAAGCTTGATTGGGTTTTGGTTAATCCTTCATGGTCTTCTTTGCAGCGCCTTACTTATGTTCACTTTAGCCCTCTAGGTGCATTTATAGATCATTCTCATGCAGAAGTTCGTCTGGATCCGTATGTGTAGGGTAGACAAAATTTCAAATTCTTTAACATATAGGCTTCACATGATCAGATATTGGAGGTGGTCTCTTCTCATTGGTTCTCTCCTGTATGTGGCACTCCTATGTACATTTTCTGTCGCAGGCTTCAATATGAGTTGGAGCATCATCAATTTAAAGGAGCTCAATCATCTCCATTTTAGTCATATATTAGAACGAGTATTGCAGCTTGAATATGAGTTGGAGCATCATCAATTTGTATTACAACAAAACAGGGATAATCAACTCTTATTTGCACAAGATAGGCTTTTTTGATCCAAATTGTATACTTTGAAGTTTGCAGGAAAATAGTTCTTCAATCAAAAGATCAAATGCAACTTTCTTAAGCATAGTGATAGAGGCTCAAAGTTCTTCCATACTCTCATGGGTCAGAACCATCGGAGGAACTTCATTCCAGCCATTACGTGCAGCCATGGTAGTCTTAACAATTCCTTAAAGAAAGTGGGCGATGAATTTGTGGCTTATTACCAGCAGTTACTTGGCACATCCAAGACTACCATTCCTCTTGACAATGTAGTTATTCACTGTGGCCCATATCTTTCGTCTAGTTCATATGGCCCTCTCCTTTCTCCAGTTTCTCATAAGGATATACGAAAGGCAATCTTCAGCATTAGCAATGACAAAGCTCCAAGCCCTGATGGCCACTCCTCCTTTTTCTATAAGCAAGCCTGGTCTATTGTTGGAGGGGATTTATGTGTGGCTGTTCAGGATTTCTTCTATTCTGGCAAACTTCTTAAATAGGTTAACCATTCAATTATTGCTTTGGTCCCTAAATCAGTGAATGTTTCTTCTCCGTCTGATTTTAGGCCCATTTCATGCTGTAATGTTATTTATAAAGTGATTGCAAAGATTTTAGCTGGTCGCCTTGCTCAAGCTTTAAAGGACATTGTCAGCCCCATGCAGAATGCATTTTTAGGTGGCAAGTTTATGAGTGACAACATTAATCTTGTCCAGGAGCTTCTTCGTTAATATGGCAGGAAGCGTTCATCACCCCACTATTTGCTGAAAGTTGATTTTAAAAAGGCTTTTGACTCTGTCCAGTGGGAATTCTTGGAAAACCTCCTTCGCCACCTTGGCTCTCCAACTAAATTTGTTCTTCTTGTTATGCAATGTGTATCTACTGCCTCTTTGTCTATAGTAGTTAATGGTGATATTCATAGGTTCTTTTCGGGGAACATTGGAGTTAGACAAGGAGATCCCTTATCCCCATACCTTTTTAACTGCTGTATGGAATATTTCTCCAGAATGCTCAAGCTTGTTTCCCAGCAGGAGGGCTTTCGTTTCCATCCAAAGTGTGAGGTGCAAGGTATCAGTCACCTTGCTTTTGCAGATGATGTTTTACTTCTCTCCCGTAGTGACTCCTCTTCAGTTTATTGTATTCTCCAATAGCTTTGGCTAGCCTTCTGGTAAATCATCCATTTTCTTTGGGGGAGTTGGCAATGTTCAAAAGCAATCTATTCTCACTGCTTCTGGCTTCAAAGAAGGGAGGTTTCTTTTCACATATCTTGGGGTCCCTCTGAGTCCCCATAGGTTGCTAGCCAGCCAGTTCTCGCCGCTTCTGCAAGATTTGACATCATCAGTCCAAGGATGGATTGGCAAACATCTTACATATGCTGGGTGTTTGAGCTCCTCCGGTCTATTCTTTTTGGGAAAGTCCAATTTTGGTTAAATATTTCCCCCATCCCTGAAATTGTGGTGAGGAATATTATTAGCATCTGCAAAAACTTTCTATGGACTGGGGACGTCAGAAGAGGTACCTCAACTTTGGTTGCCTGGAAGATTTTGTATACCTAAGACAGAAGGTGGTCTTGGTTTATTTGATCTTAAAGCTCGTAACAGAAGCTTTCTTGGCAAGCACCTATGAAACATTCATCTTAAAACAGATTCAGTTTGGATTTGCTGGATCCACCATTTCTACTTGAGCAGTAGCACCATTTGGACTGTCCAGGCACATCACTCTTCTTCCCTACTATGGAAAGCTATCATCTTTGTTAGGGACCTCATCTCTCAGCACTATGGGGACTCAAAAGTGAGTATAACTTTGATGAGTAGCTGGTCTAATGATGCAGATTGTTTTCTGGCCCATGCATATGATTTCTTCAGACTGGTTGGTTCAGTAGTCTCATGGGGTCTAGTGGTTTGGGAACAATGGTCTCTGCCTAAATACAGCTTCATCCTCCGGCTGACTGTCCTGGGAAAGCTTCGGACTCGTGATAGGTTGATGTTCATCCCTATTGATCCCACTTGTGTGTTCTATAGGCATGAGGAGGAGTCACATAGTCATCTGTTTTTTGCTTGTGACTGGACATCTCGTTTAATTCAAATTGGAACACTATTTAGTTATTGGGTCATATCTAGAGCTGTAGATCTTGGATTTTATTTTGATTTATATGGATAGAAAGCTAAGAAATAGGCCTACAATGTTCATGAATAGTGGAAGACCCCAAATCTTCCGTTTTCAAATCCAAAGTTTGGCCACAAAAGAGAAGTCAGAATCTGTCCTGTAATCCAACCCAAACACTACTCAGAATTTTACCTATATTTGAAGTCATAGATGGAAAAATGACGTGCAATTTGGTGGGTGAAAGGAAAAGACAATTTCCAACAACTTTCATGAAGAAGACCTGCACAAATTCGGATGGTAACAATGATATTTCATCCAGACAAGAGCTTGAGGGCTATCCACCACGTCCACGAGTAGCACTACTTAGTATTTTAGCCATATCTCGAGCTCTAGTGATCCAAATGCTCTAACATTTTATGGGTGGCAAGATAAGATGATTTACAACAACTTTCATGCGGAACACGTTGTCAAATTCGGATTGCATCAATGTCAATTTATCCAACCAAAATGCTTGAGTGTTGTTGTCCACCAAGTCCACTAAATTAATAGTTGGCCACTACATCAATAATCAATTACCAAATGAATAGTTCTAAATTTTAGCCTATAAAAAGAGGCATTTGTCATTCATTTAGGAATCTTGGTTCTTCATATCAAGATCATGTTCTTGCTCTCTCTTTATATTTTTGTAATACTTAAGTTTTGCTTTCATTAATCTCTTGTTCATGCCTTTCATTTCCTTTACTATACTAGTTAACTTATATCATGTTTATAATCTTATATTGTTTATTTATGTTTTTCTTCTTCATAATGTCTAGCTAAGTTAATTATGTCAAGGTGAAAAAGTTTCACTAATGGTGTTAGGATAAGTATAATATAAACTCAACATGGACTTTAATGTTTATATCCAAGAAAGTTTGCTATTAACATGTCTTATCATTTTTATCTTTTTAATTCTTAATACTTTGCTTGTTAAATAGTTAATTTAGATTTGTGTTGAATAACACTTGGTACATCAAATACTTGATCCTTCATAGTCTTCGGCCGACATCGTTGTTATGAAAAGAATTTAATTTGTTGTCAACATAAGTTAGCATCATGAATACCTGATAAAATTTATAAGTATGATGTTATGTAAATAAGATGATTAATATGATCATGTTGATAATTTATAAAGAGTTTATACTTTACTTATCTTTAATACTATTAGTAGATAATCTAACCTTGACATTTGTTTTATCATTGTTTAATCTTCACATTTAACTCATCATCACCATCATCATCATTGTTGTTGTTGTTGTTGTTGTTCTTATTATTATTAGTATTATTATTTATAATTTATATAGTTCACCTCCCTGTGGTTCGACCCTGGTCTTACCGGGTTATTTATTACTTTGACACTCCTGCACTTGGGATAAGATATCAACTCTTTGATCGTGTCACAAACGAAACACCAAGCTGCTTACCTTAAGTAGGGCATATTAGGGGTGCTAAAATCTTCCTCTTATGCAACCAGTCCCTTGCCTTAAAATCTCTAAAGACCAGTTAGGGTTCCTAGTGACCATAACACTAGGTGGCAACTTTTTTTTTCATAAAACAAACACCCCGACATCATTCCTCGCTCTAGGAAGGGTCGCCATGACACCGCGCTCTCGTGAGGGTGCAACAACCACAATCACTGATGGAACCTCCATCGGTGATTTACCGGTGAAAATACAAACAAAATTAGTTTATCAGTATATTTCTAGCGGGAATTTTTTTTTTACATTTTTTCTGTTTATAAGACCGTTAGTGTTTATTCTTCTTTTTTACATTTTTTCTAGCGGGAATGTTAATTCCGAGTGACTTTTTTTTTCCTTTCAAAAAATTTAAAAATGTTATTTTTTTAATATACTTACATTAAAAATTAATTTTTTAAAAAATTTTCAATATTTTTTTTTAAAAAAACCACTAATAAGGCAAATAAATAAACTCTAACAATCCGTTCGAATTTCCTTAGAGTTATTGGAGGCTTACATGGTCGTTAACTTTAGGGCCTGTGGAATTAGTCGATGTATGTATAAGCTGATTGGACATCGACGTTAATAAAAAAAAATTGCTCTAATAATTCAAATAGTTGGTTGCTACTCCAGTTCCATGGATACAATGGACAAACAGACAAATAAAGGACTCGGGATGGCATGCGGTTGAGAATATATTGGTCAAGAGTTTAGATAATTTTATGATAATAAGGGCATTATACATGAGACTACATGTCCATATACTCCTTAACATAATGGAATTGTCGAAAAGAAAAATAGACAGATACTAGAGACAGTACGAATAGTAATGGGAGCTACTCGTATGCCCCAACAATTCTGGCTTGATATCGTAGGTACATTTTTGTATCTTCTCAACCGCATGCCATCCCGACTACTTGATTTTAACACACCACTATAGACTTTGGAATGGTATGTGATACTACCTTCAACATTATATCTACCTCCAAAAATATTTGGTTGTGTTGTATTTGTACATATTCCAAAGCACCAATGATCCAAGTTATATCCATGTGTTGTTGATTAGTACTTAAAAGTGCATTTTTATCAAGGTTTTATATCATCATTTTGCACTTGAAGTATCAATAACTTCTTAACTAAATCATGTTTTATAATAACAAGTCTAATAATATAAGATACCTTTAATGTATGGTAAATGTTCATTTTAAATGCAGGCCTATCACATAAATCAAAGGATTGATTGATGAGTTTAACTACTGAAATTGAGAAGACAAAGAGAGGGCTAAGCTTAGAAAAGAGATACTGGTTGAATTCAAATTGAAACACCATTCGGTTATTGGATTATAACTGGAGCTGTAGAACTTGGATTTAGATCTGGTTTATATGGATAGAAAGCTAAGATATAGGCCTAAAACGTTTATGAGAGTCCAAGATTCAAAAAGACCGTTTTCAAGTTCAAATTGTAGCAACAACAAAGAAGTCGAAATCTGTCCTACAGCCCAGACATTGTTCAGTGTTCATCCCATTTCTCAAGTTCTAGAAGTCTAAATGACCTCATTCTTGTTTTGTTGGAAAGCTGAGACAATTTTCCAAAACTTTCATGCAGACTATCTATTCAAATTCTAATGTTAGCAATGACGTTTTCTGCAGACAAGAAGATAAGGATTGTTACCAAGTTAAGAGGTGGCCACCCACTCAACAATTAGTCATCAAATCAATAGTTCCAAATTTTGGCATATAAAAGGAGGCATTGGCCATTCATTTAGGCATCTTGGTTTTTAGATCAAGACCTTGCTCTTGCTCTCTTTCTTTGTATTTTGTAATGTTCAAGTTTTATTCCATGTTATATTTCCCTTAATCTCTTGTTTATGCTTTTTGTTTCCTTTACTATACTTATATAATTATATTCTTATCTTGTTTATCTATGTTTCTCTTATTCGTAATGTTTAGATAAGTTTATTTTGTCAAGGTGAAAAGGTTACATTAATGGTGTAAGAATAAGTATAGTATAAACTCAACATGGACTTTAATATTTGATACTAACATGTTTTGTATTTATTATCTTACTCACTCTTAATACCTTACTTGTTAAATGGTTAATCTAGATTTGTGTTGAATAACCCTTGGTACAACAAATACTTGGCACTTTCATAGTCCAACTGTATGGTATAACCGACAGCTATGCTATGAAAGGAACTTGATTTGTTGTTAACGTAAGTTATCACCATGAATACCTGACAACATTTACAAGTATTGACGTTACTTAAATAAGATAATTAATATAATCATGTTAAGAAATTATTATCCGAATTGGAACCTCCTTTCTGTGTTACTTATTTGAAATACCATTAGTGGATCCTCTAACCTTGACAATTGTTTTATATTTGTTTAAATCCTTATATCAATATCACATCCCAAAGCTCTCTTCAACTCCTTTTCTGTTATTATCTATTTCTTTATTTGTAGTTTATACAGTTAACCTCCATATGGTTCAACCACGGTCTTGCCGGATTATTTATTACTTTGACACTCATACACTTGAGAGAAGATATCAACTCTTTGATTGTGTCAAGTTTTTGGCGTTGTTGCCGAGGAAAGTAAATTACTGTATAAATTATATATTTTATTTTATTGTCTTTTCTTTCCTTTCCTTTTATCTAACTTTTCTTTGTTTTGTTTTGTTTTGTTTTGTTTATTTTTTTCTTTTATTTTCTTTCATTTTATTCTCTTCCTACACATGCATGAGAGTTTGGTCACGTATATTAAGTGGTAGACTTTGTAGGGTATCCTCATCATTTTCAGAAAATATGGCCGAAGAAGATAACCAGTCGCTTCATAATGAGAATACTTGAGTTAGAACACTTAGAGACCACATGAATTTTACAATAACAAGTGCACCTTCATGTATAATTTTCCCTCCTGATGCATCTCACTTCAATTTTAAGCTAGATATTATTCAACTTTTACCTTCATTACTTAGATCTAGAAAATCCATACTTGCATTTGAGAGAATTTGAAGAAGTTTGTAACACTTATAATGACTCAAATTGTAGCATGAACACCATTAGATTAAAGCTTTTTTCCTTTTTCATTAAAAGATAAAACTAAAACATGGCTACAAAATTTTCCCTTATCATAGAATAAACTTTTTCAAAAGACAAATCACCACTTTCACTCAAAAAGCAGGAGAAACATTTTACCAATGTTGGGATAGATATCGAGACTTGCTTAATACTTGCCCTCATCATGGTTTTGAAACATGGAGATTGGTTTCATATTTTTATAAAGGGTTAACACCTAAAGATAGACAAATGGTGGAATTGATGTGCAATGAAACTTTTGAAGATAAAGACCCTAATGAAGCAATGGAGTACCTAGACTTGCTATCTGAAAATGCTCAGAATTGGGACACTACAGGCACTTATAAGACACCAAATTGGGACACTACAGGCACTTATGACCTCAAAGCCAAGTTTACATCTTTAGCTAGAAAAGTCGAGGCACTAGAATTGAAAAGGAGTGGTCAATTAAAATCTGTTCAAGACAATGTGTGTCAAATCTATGAAACCAATGAACACTCAACCAATGACTGTCCAACTTTGTCTTCTTTCAAGGAATGTCTCTATTAACAAGCCCATGCTTTAAACAATTTCCAAAGGCCCAATCATAACCCATACTCGCAAACATACAACCCTGGAGTTGTCTTGGATACACAACTTGTTGAAGCATGTAATTCAATTTTAATTATTTTAGGACGTCCATTTCTTACAGCCTCTAATGCATTGATTAATTGTAGGAATGGACTGATGAAGTTATTATTTGGAAACATGACACTGGAAATGAATATTTTCAACATTTGCAAGCATCCTGGTGATGATAATGATTTCCAGGAAGTAGATCTTATTGAAAAATTAGTTTATGATCAATTTGAAACTACTTTGAGTAAAACTGACTTCAATGAATCTGAAGATTTGCAAATGATTTATTCTCAATAAGAAATCAATGACAAGAAAGGCACTAAAAATGTTATCATGGATCAATTGACAATAGATTCGACATTTGACATCACACCAATAGATCATTACTTTCCTAATGAATCCTTACTTTCTCTTAGCTCAATACCTTGGTTTGCTTATCATATCAATTTTCTTTCTTTAGGAGATTTGCCAGCTCATTGGAGTACCCAAGACAAAAGAAAGTTTTTGAACGAAGTGAAGAACTTTTATTGGGATGAACCTTATTCAAATATTGTCTTGTTCAAATATTTCAAAGATGCATTCCTGACAATGAGGTAAGTAGTGTCATTAAATTTTATCATTCTGAAGCATGTGGGGGGGTCATTTCTCATCAAAGAAGACAACTTCAAAAATCTTACAATGTGGATTTTATTGGCCCACCATATTCAAGGACACGCATGCATTCTGCAAAACTTGTAAAAATTATCAAAAAGTTGATATTGGTCAAAAAGTTTTGCTTTATAATTCTCGACTTCATTTATTTCCTAGAGAGTGACACGATCAAAGAGTTGATGTCTTATCCCAAGTGCAGGAGTGTCAAAGTAATAAATAACCCAACAACACCGGGGTCGAACCACAGGGAGGTGAACTATATAAATTATAAATAATAATAATAATAATAATTATAATAATAATAATAACAACAACAATGATGATGATGATGGTGGTGGTGATGATGAGTTAAAGAGGACTTTGAGATGTAAGATAAATGTGAAGATTAAACAATGATAAGAACAAATGTCAAGGTTAGAGCATCCACTAATAGTATTAGAGATAAGTAAAGTATAAACTCTTTATAAATTATCAACATGATCATATTAATCATCTTATTTACGTAACACTATACTTATAAATTTTATCAAGTATTCATGATGCTAACTTATGTTGACAACAAATCAAGTTCCTCTCATAATAACGATGTCGGCCGAAAAGTATGAAGGATCAAGTATTTGATGTACCAAGTGTTATACAACACAAATCTAGATTAACCATTTAACAAGCAAGGTATTAAGAATTAATAAGATAAAAATGATAAGACATGTTAATAGCAAACTTTCTTGGATATAAACATTAAAGTCCATGTTGAGATTATATTATACTTATCCTAACACCATTAGTGAAACCTTTTCACCTTGACATAATTAACTTAGCTAGACATTATGAAAAAGAAAAACATAAATAAACATTATAAGAACATAAACATGATATAAGTTAACTAGTATAGTAAAGGAAATGAAAAGCATGAACAAGAGATTAATGAAAGCAAAACTTAAGTATTACAAAAATATAAAGAGAGAGCAAGAAGATGATCTTGATATGAAGAACCAAGATTCCTAAATGAATCGCAAATGCTTCCTTTTATAGGCTAAAATTCAGAACTATTCATTTGGTAATTCATTATTGATGTACTGGCCAACTATTGATTTAATGGACTTGGTGGACAACAACTCTCAAGCATTTTGGTTGGATAAATTGACATTGATACAATCAGAATTTGGAATAGTGTTCCGCATGAAAATTGTTAGCAATCATCTTATCTTTCCACCCATAAATATTCAGAGCATTTGGAACACTAGAGCTCGAGATATGGCTAACATACTGAGTAGTGCTACTGGTGGACGTGGTGGATAACCCTCAAGCTCTTGTCTGGATGAAATGTGTTACCATGCGAATTTGAGTAGGTCTTCTTCATAAAAGTTGTTGGAAATGGTCTTTTCCATCGACCCACCAAATTTGACTTCTAGAACTCCAGATATGGGTAAAATTCTGAGCAGTGTTTGGGCTAAATTGCAGGACAGATTCTAACTTCTCTTTTGTGGCCAAACTTTGGATTTGAAAAAGATAGATTTGGGTCTTTCACTATTCATGAACATTATAGATCTATTTTTTATCTTTCTATCCATATAAATTAAACTGAAATCCAAGATCTACAGCTTCAGATATGACCCAATAACTAAACAGTGTTCCAATTTGAATTGAATCAGTATCTCCTTTCTAAGCTTCGCCTTTTCTTTGTCCTTTCACTTTCAATAGTTAATCACATCAATCAATCCTTTGAATTGTGAGATATGCCTGCATTTAAAATGAGCATTTACCATAAATTAAAGCTATCTTATATTATCAGACTTGTTATTATAAAACATGTTATAGTTAAGGAGTTATTGATACTTCAAGTGCAAAATGATGATATAAAACCTTGATAAAAATACACTTTTAAGTACTAATCACACCCCCAACCAGCTTATTACTAGTCCCTAGTAATCAAAGCGTTAAAATAGAAAAACAATTTGCAAGTTCCACAAAGCAAGGCATTCATCATTTAACTTCCATTAATCTATCTAAGTAAACAAACTCTCATTAAATTTATATATATCTACTCAATACCTCTTAAACAAAATATTAATAAACCTTTTTTTCTAAAATGTGCTCAAATGTATGAAAACATAGATGATGAGGGTTTTATTGGAAGAAAACAATATTATGTTCTAATGTTTAAGGTTAACTTCCTCGAGTTGGGATTATTATCCTTTTTTGTATATATATATATATATATATATATATATATATATAACTTAAAACACATTGCATCTTTAACCCATGTAATGAGCTTTCAGCTAATGACTCCCAGACCAGTTGGTCTTAGGGCATTAAGTGTTGAGACACCCCTTCGAGCTTAATAAATCGGGTTGCAGATACTGATACGTAGATAATGCAATGTTTGATTCCCTTAAGCTTTTCTCCTTAACCCATGTAACAAGCGTTGGGCCAATAACTCCCAAGTCAGTTGACTTTAGGGTATTTGATCTTAAAACACCCCTTTGGGCTTAATTGCTTAGATTAGGGAGGCTACGAAACCAAACTTATCTATATTTTTATTATTATTATGTATTTTTTTATTTTTTTATTTTTTGTTTTTTTAATGCAAATTATATACTATCCCTTTCCCTTAGTTGTTACGTTTAACAAAAGAACATATATAATGTAATAATCCAATGTGCGACCCACAATCATATGTTAAAGTGTGTGCGTGAAAATGAAGGTTTAAGAATACTTGTTCAATTAGTATATAAGCAGAATCAATTGATAATAATGTGAGACATTGTCCTCAATGTCCTAAGGTAGAAAGATAGAGTATAGAAGACATCACCTGAAACAACGAACACTGACCAACCTAAAACACACTTAAACAAATATAAGAAATAACAAAACAAAATAATATGCTATTAATAAAACCAAAAGACACAAGGTTTCACAAACGAAGACTCAAATCCAATCTAAGCTTTTTACGGCTTTGCTCAGTTGACCAATGTATGCGCTCATGGAGGGATCAATGATAGGGATGAAATATTGTAGTTGGTTAATCAATTGTTCAGAAGTAGCAGTAGAGATTATGATTTGTCGTGCCGAAGATGTTAGAAATTCCTATTCCACAGCTTGATCAAGAAAAGACAATAATTTATTATAAAAACCATTAACATTTAACAAACTTATAGGTTTATGGTGAATGTGAAGTTAGGCTCAAGAGGAAATATAAAAGATCTCTTCCAATGTGCCCAGACCACCTGGTAAGGCAATGAAGGCATCAGCGTGTTTAAACATTGTATTCAATCGTTCAGACATTGTGGAGACCTGTAGTTCCTTTCCAATTGTTTTTCCAAGGACGTCCTCTTTTGCTAAAGCTTTGTGGACGACCCTCAAAACTTGATTGCCTCCTAAAAATGCAGTTATTGACACACCCCTCATTAACCCAAGGTTGCCTCCGCCATACACTAAATGAATCTTTCTCTCAGCTAATACTTGACCAAGATGATTTGCTGATTCTAAAAACTATTTTTCTTTCCTAGGACTAGATCCACAGAAAACACAAATATTTCTTATTTGAGGACTTGAGGAACCTGCCATTTCTACACACTTCGATATCTGTTAAATGTATGGGTTGAGTAGAAATGAAGGGAAGGAAGAGAAGATTTTATAGATGAGAAATTAAAAAAGCAATCATACCACCTATATATAAGCCAGCTGGAGTTTCTCTCTCTTTACTCTCTCTCTCTCTCTTTTTATTTTTTATTTAAAAAAACATGTATATGTACTAGCAGTTGTGATTGTGGCTTACATCTTCCCTTGGTTTTACGTCCAAGAATGGCTTAAATGCCCTCTATGAGTTGGGGATATGCTTCCCATCCAATTTTCTTAAAAACTGGCAAACAGGGTCTTTTTTAGTCAGATTCCCAAGACTATGTCGAGCATGTTCCTTATGAAATTGTGGCTATAAATCATGAATTTCACGATGCACATCTCCACTAGGGTGCATCTCAAGAGTCAACAAAAGAGTATCTAAAGACTCCTTACTCAGGCCATCCTTAATGAAATGTATTTTATCTTCACGATTTACAGATACCATTCTTAAAGAACGACATTTTGCATTACAAGTTCATCTGGCACATTTGTGACAGACTTGCAGTCGTTTTGCACGACGTTTCTTTGCAAAAGTGTTTTTACCTGTTCCAGGCATGTATGAAATGAAAGAATTGGAGGACTCACCTGATAATCAGACCTTTGCTTCAATTAGCTAGCGAATATCTTCAGGAATTCCATGATTCATTAACAATCTCAATCTTTCACACCTAGTATGGTAAATTTTTGTAATCGCATTCTGAGGCAGAGCAGGAAAATACTTTTTCAATTTTTCAAGAGTGGTGTCCATTTTTTTTTAGATGAGAAGTGGAAAAGAGATGCAAAGAAGGGAGAAAAAGCAAAGAATTGCACAAATATATACACAGATATCAGTTATCATGGGAAACTGAAAGAACCGACATAAGAGTCACGGAGTACCGTTATCTGCCATTTGACTAGGGTGAGAGAAACTAACAAAACAAAAGTCACACAAAAAAAAAACACAAAAACAATGTGAGAAAAAGAATCAATCTTTATATACAGGATCACCCAATTCAATAGAGTCATTTTCAACTGAAAAATTGTCAAAGTAAACTTTCAAACGATGTCCATTTACCTTGAAAATATTAAAATTCTTTGGATTCTCAATATCACATGCCCCATATGGATACACATGTTTCACAATAAAAGGATCGCTCCATCTTGATCTTAGTTTTCCAAGAAATAAATGGAGTCGAAAATTATAAAGCAAGACTTTTTGACCAACATTGAATGTTTTTCTCAATATTTTCTTGTCATGAAACTCTTTGATTCTTACTTTATGAATTCTTGAATTTTCATATGCATCATTTCTTATTTTCTCAAGCTCATTTATTTGTAATTTTTGCAGCTGACTAACATCATCAAGATTTAAATTGAAAGCTTTAATAGCCCAATAAGCTTTATGTTCAAGTTCCACAGGCAAGTGACAAGGTTTCCCATAGACTAGTCTATAAGGTGACATACCTAATGACGTTTTATAAGTTTGATAAGCCCAAAGTGCATCATTAAGTCTTAAAGACCAATCTTTCCTATTAGGGTTCACTGTTTTCTCCAATATCTGTTTGATCTCCCTATTAGCAAGTTCTACTTGTCCACTTGTTTGAGGGTGATAAGGGGTGGCAACTTTGTATGTGATTCCATATTTCTTCATTAAAGACTCAAATGACTTGTTGTAGAAATGTGTTCCACCATCACTTATCATGGCTCGAGGGATTCCAAATCGACTTAAAATATTTTCTTTCAAAAATTTTATCACTGTTTTGTGATCATTGTTTTGACTTGGAATTGCCTCTATCCATTTTGAAACATAATCTACTGCGACTAATACGTACAAAAAACCAAATGATGGAGGAAATGGACCTATAAAATCTATACCCCAACAGTCAAAGATCTCAATGACAAGAATATGATTTAAAGGCATCATGTGATGTTTTGAAATAGATCCCAACTTTTGACAATTTTCACAAATCTTGCAGAATGCATGTGTGTCCTTAAACATGGTGGGCCAATAAAATCCACTTTGTAAGATTTTTGCAGTTGTCTTTCTTGATGAGAAATGACCCCTACATGCCTCAGAATGACAAAATTTAATGACACAACTTACCTCATTGTCAGGAATGCATCTTCAAAATATTTGATAAGGACAATATTTGAATAAATAAGGGCCATCCCAATAAAATTTCTTCACTTCGTTCAAGAACTTTCTTTTATCTTGGGTGCTCCAATAAGCTGACAAATGTCCTGAAACAAGAAAATTAACAATATTAGCAAACCAAGGCATTGTAGCAACAGAAAGTAAATATTCATCAGGAAAGTAATCATTGATTTGTGTGAAGTCAGATGTGGAATCTATTGTCAATCTTGACAAATGATCTACGACAAAAATTTCGATGCCTTTCTTGTCTTTAATTGTGATATCAAATTCTTGAAATAATAAAATCCATCGTACCAATATAGCCTTAAAATCCTTTTTTGAAAGAAGATATTTCAAAGCTGCATGATCACTAAAAACAACAATAGGTGAGCCAACAAGATAAGATCGGAACTTGTCACACGCAAATACTACTGCAAGTAATTCCTTTTCAGTGGTAGTATAATTCATTTGAGCACTATTTAAAGTTTTACTTGCATAGTAAATCACATAGGGTTTCTTATCTTTTCTTTGTCCTAAGACAACACCTACGGCATAACCACCAACATCACATATTTTTTCAAAAGGTAATGACCAATCAGGAGGTTGAATGACAGGAGCAGAAGTAAGCAAGTTTTTAAGTTTAACATAGGCTTCTTCACATTGTTCAGTCCATTCAAAAACATTTTTCTTTGTTAGAAGGTTACACAACGACTTAGATATGACACTAAAATCTTTGATGAACCTTCTGTAAAAACCAGCATGTTTTAAGAATGATATAACATCTTTAACAGATTTTGGTGTTGGCAAGTTGGCAATTAACTCAATTTTAGATTTGTCAACCTCAATTCCTTTCGATGAAACAATGTGACCCAGTACAATGTCATTTGTTACCATAAAATGACATTTTTCCCAATTCAGCACAAGATTCTTCTCTTCACACCTACTCAAAACCTTTTCTAAGTTAGTCAAACAATCATTAAATGAATCGCCAAAAATAGAAAAATCATCCATAAAAATTTCAAGAAAACATTGAACCATATCACTGAATATGCTAAGCATGCATCTTTGAAACGTGGTTGGTGCATTAAATAATCCAAAAGGCATCCTTCGATATGCAAAAGTACCAAATGGACATGTGAAAGTAGTCTTCTCTTGATCTTCCAATGCAATTTCAATTTGGTTGTACCTGAATAGCCACTAGGAAACAATAAAATTCATGACCTGCAACTCTTTCTAGGATTTGATCCATGAAAGGTAAAGGGAAATGATCTTTTATAGTCATTGAATTAAGTTTCCTATAGTCAATGCACATGCGCCAACCAGTAATAGTCCTAGTTGGAATTAACTTTTTTTTCTCATTTGTTATCGTAGTAACTCCAGACTTCTTGGGTACAACTTGGGTAGGAATTACCCATTTGCTATCAGAAATAGGATAAATGATTCCATTATCTAGAAGCTTAATGACTTCATTCCTCACTACTTCTTTCATATTAGGATTAAGCCTTCGTTGCATTTCTCTAGAGGGTTTAGCATTTTCCTCCAAATAAATCTTGTGTGTGCAAATCAAAGGACTAATTCCTTTTATGTCAGCTATGGTCCATCCTAATGCATTTTTGTGCATTTTCAGAGTTTGTAACAACTTACCTTCTTGATGTGCATTAAGTTTGGAAGAGATTATTACCAGAAAAGTTTCATTTTCTCCTAAAAATGAGTATTTGAGATTGAATGGTAACGACTTCAAATTAGGTTTTGGTGGTTGAACATTTGAAGGTATAGACTCAAAATGAGTATTTGAGTATTTGAGATTGATTATTACCAGAAAATTTTCATTTTCTCCTAAAAATGAGTATTTGAGATTGAATGGTAACGACTTCAAATTAGGTTTTGGTGGTTGAACACTTGAAGGTATAGACTCAATTAATCGTGGTAGCAATTCTTCAATTTGTGGTCTCCAGTTATTTGCCTTTGATTCTTCCTGAAAATAAACCATTTGCAAATCTTCAGATTCATTAAACTCAATTTCACTGTAAGTAGTTTGAAATTGATCATAAACTAATTTCTGAATAAAGTCTACTTCTTGTAAATCATTATCATCTCCAAGTTGCTTGTAAATGTTAAAAACATTCATCTCCAATGTCATGTTTCCAAATGATAACTTCATCAGTCCATTCCTATAATTAATCAATGCATTAGAAGTTGAAAGAAACAGACGTCCTAAAATAACAGGAATTGAATTACATGCTTCAACAGGTTGTGTATCCAAGACAACAAAATCCACAGGATAAATGAATTTATCAACTTGTACTAACACATCTTCAACTATTCCTCTAGGTACTTTTACAGATCTATCAGCAAGTAAAAGAGTTACAGAAGTTGGTTTTAACTCACCTAGATTGAGACTCTAAAAGACTGAATATGAAAGTAAATTCACACTAGCTCCAAGATCAAGTAAATCTCTTTCAATTTTATGTTCTTCAATAAAGCAAGAAATTATAGGATAAACAGGGTCTTTATGTTTCAAAGCATTATTGTTCTGAAGAATGACACTTACTTGTTCGGCTAAAAAGGCTTTCTTTTTCACATTCAGTCTTCTCTTCACAGTGCATAGATCTTTTAAAAATTTAGCATAAGAAGGTACCTGTTTAATAGCATCTAACAAAGGTATATTAATCCTTACCTGTTTGAAAGTTTCAAAGATTTCAGAGTTGTGATTGACTTTTCTTTGATTGGTCATGACATGAGGGAATGGAAGTGCTGGCGGAGAATCAGTCTTTTCTTTACAATGTTCAGATTCAACCCCTTCCTTACCATCAGAGATTAACTCATCATCTTTCTCACAAGGTTCAAGAGTGGGTTTTTCAGTAACCTTTACCACTACGAAGAGTGATGACTGATTTGACTTGATCCATGTGTTGGCTTTCGAACTACTTGCATTTGCAGTGTATTGCCCCTTGGGATTTTGCTATGGTTGAGATGAAAACTTACCTTTCTCTTGAAAACTGAGAGATGTGAATTTTGCAAGAGCATCTTTTTAGATCTGTCATGGTTTGAGCATTTTGAGTGTTGATTGTCTTCTGCTTTTCAATGAATGAATGCAATGTTTCCTCAAGATTTCTTCTAGGAGGTGGAGCATAAGGAGGTGCATATCCATGAGAATTTTGAAAATTATGGTGTGCTTGAAACGGTGGCTGTGAAGTTTGTACATTATTGTTACCACTCTTCCAACTGAAATTTAGGTGATTTCTCCAACCAGGGTTATATGTTTGCGAGTATGGGTTATGATTGGGCCTTTGGAAACTATTTAAAGCATGGGCTTGTTTATGAAGGCATTCTTTGAAAGAAGGCAAAGTTGGACAGTCATTGGTTGCATGTTCATTCGTTTCACAGATTTGACACACAATGTCTTGAACAGATTTTAATTGACCACTCTTTTTTAATTCTAGTGCCTTAACTTTTCTAGCTAAAGATGCAAATTTAGCTTGGAGGTCATGATCTTCCCTAAGGTTGTACATACCTTAACTAGATGTATGAGGTTGAGTTTTACCTGGTGCCTCATAACTGCCTGTAGTGTTCCAATTTTAAGCATTTTCAGCTAGCAAGTCTAGGTACTCCATTGCTTCATCAGGGTCTTTATTTTCAAAAGTTCCATTGCACATCAATTCCACCATTTGCCTATCTTTAAGTGTTAACCCTTCATAAAAATGTGAAACCAATCTCCATATTTCAAAACCATGATGAGGGCAAGTATTAAGCAAATCTCGATACCTATCCCAACATTGGTAAAATGTTTCTCCTAGTTTTTGAGTGAAAATGGTGATTTGTCTTTTGAAAGAATTTGTTCTTTGAGATGGAAAAAAATTCTTTAAAAATTGTTGTTGTATTTCATCCCAAGCACGAATAGATCCTGACCTAAGATTTTGTAGCCATGTTTTAGCTTTATCTTTTAATGAAAAAGGAAAAAGCTTTAATCTGATGGTGTTCATGCTACAATTTAAGTCATTATAGGTGTTACAGACTTCTTCAAATTCTCTCAAATGCAAGTGTGTATTTTCTATATCTAATCCATGAAAACAAGGTAAAAGTTGAATAATGTCTGGCTTAAAATTAAAGTGAGATGCATCAGGAGGGAAAACTATACATGAGGAGGGTGCACTTGTTCTTGTTGGATTCATGTGATCTCTAAGTGTTCTAACTCGATTATTCTCATTATGAAGTGATTGGTTATCTTCTTCGACCATATTTTCTGAAAATGATGAGGATATCTTACAAAGTCTACCACTTAATGTACGTGACCAAACTCTCATGCACGTGTAGAAAGAGAATAAAAGGAAGAAGAAAACAAAAGAAACAAAAGTTAGATACAAAAAAAGTGAAAATAAAATAAATATTATAATTAATACAAGAATTTACCTCCCCGACAACGGTGCCAAAAAACATGACACGATCAAAGAGTTGATGTCTTATCGCAAGTGCAAGAGTGTCAAAGTAATAAAAAACCCAGCAAGACCGGGGTCGAACCACAGGGAGGTGAACTATATAAATTATAAATAATAATAATAATAATAGTAATAATAATAATAATAATAAGAACAACAACAACAATGATGATGATGATGATGCTGATGATGATGATGAGTTAAAGAGAACTTTGAGATGTAAGATAAATATGAACATTAAACAATGATAAGAATAAATGTCAAGGTTAGAGGATCCATTAATAGTATTAGAGATAAGTAAAGTATAAAATCTTTATAAATTATCAACATGATCATATTAATCATCTTATTTACGTAACACCATACTTATAAATTTTATTAGGTATTCATGATGCTAACTTATGTTGACAACAAATCAAGTTCCTCTCATAATAACGATGTCGGCCAAAGACTATGAAGGATCAAGTATTTGATGTACCAAGTGTTATATAACACAAATCTAGATTAACCATTTAACAAGCAAGGTATTAAGAATTAATAAGATAAAAATGATAAGACATGTTAATAGCAAACTTTCATGGATATAAACATTAAAGTCCATGTTGAGTTTATATTATACTTATCCTAACACCATTAATGAAACCTTTTCACCTTGACATAATTAACTTAGCTAGACATTATGAAGAAGAAAAACATAAATAAACAATATAAGATTATAAACATGATATAAGTTAACTAGTATAGTAAAGGAAATGAAAAGCATGAACAAGAGATTAATGAAAGCAAAACTTAAGTATTACAAAAATATAAAGAGAGAGCAAGAACATGATCTTGATATGAAGAACCAAGATTCCTAAATGAATGGCAAATACCTCATTTTATAGGCTAAAATTCAGAACTATTCATTTGGTAATTGATTATTGATGTAGTGGCCAACTATTGATTTAGTGGACTTGGTGGACAGCAACACTCAAGCATTTTGGCTGGATAAATTGACATTGATGCAATCAGAATTTGGAAACGTGTTCCGCATGAAAGTTGTTGGAAATCATCTTATCTTTCCACCCATAAGATTTTAGAGCATTTGGATCACTAGAGCTCGAGATTTGGCTAAAATACTGAGTAGTGCTGCTGGTGGACGTTGTGGATAGCCCTCAAGCTCTTGTCTAGATGAATTGTCATTGTTACCATCAGAATTTGAGCAGGTCTTCTGCATGAAAGTTGTTGAAAATTAACTTTTCCTTCTACCCACCAAATTTCACATCATTTTGACTTCTAGAACTCCAGATATGGGTAAAATTCTGAGCAGTGTTTGGGCTAAATTGCAGGATAGATTCTTACTTCTCTTTTGTGGCCAAACTTTGGATTTGAAAATGGTAGATTTAGGTCTTCCACTATTCATGAACATTGTAGGGCTATTTCTTATCTTTCTATCCATATAATTAAACTGAAATCCAAGATCTACAACTCCAGATATGACCCAATAACTGAACAGTGTTCCAATTTGAATTGAATCGGTATCTCCTTTCTACGCTTTGTCTTTTCTTTGTCCTTTCACTTTCAATAGTTAATCACATCAATCAATCCTTTGAATTGTGAGATATGCTTGCATTTAAAATGAGCACTTACCATAAATTAAAGTTATCTTATATTATCAGACTTGTTATTATAAAACATGCTCTAGTTAAGGAGTTATTGATACTTCAAGTGCAAAATGATGATATAAAACCTTGATAAAAATGCACTTTTAAGTACTAATCAGAAAGGTAAGATCAAGATGGAGCGATCCATTTATTGTGAAACATGTGTATCCTTATGGGGCATTTGATATTGAGAATCCAAAGAATGACAATACTTTTAAGGTAAATGGACATCGTTTGAAAGCTTACTTTGATAATTTTCCTACTGAAAATGAATCCATTGGTTTGAATGATCCTGTATATAAAGGTTGATTATTTTGTTTTTCTCACATTGTTTTTGTGTTTCTTTTTTGTATGACTTTTGTTTTGCTAGTCTCTCTCACCTCGATCAAATGGCGGATAACGGTACTCCATGACTCTTATGTTGGTTCTTTCAGTTTCCCATGATAACTAATATCTATGTATATATTTGTTCAATTCCTTGGTCCTTCTATTTTCTTTGCATCTCTTTTCAACTTCTCATCGAAAAAATAGACACCACTCTTGAAAAATTAAAAAAGTATTTTCCTACTTTGCCTCCAAATGCGATTGCAAAAATTCATCGTGCTAGGTGTGAAAGATTAAGGTTGTTAATGAACCATGGAATTCCTGAAGGTATTCGTTGGATGATTGAAGCAAAGGTCAAAGGTCCGATTATCAGGTGAGTCTTCCAATTCTTTCATTTCATACATGCCTAGAACAAGTAAAAGCACTTTTGCAAAGAAACGTCATGCAAAATGACTAAAAGTCTAGGTGCCAGATCGACTTGTAATGCACAATGTCGTTCTTTAGGAATGGTATCTATAAACTGTGAAGATAAAATACAATTCATTAAGGATGACCTGAGTAAGGAGTCTTTAAATAATCTTCTAGTAACTCTTGAGACGCATCTTAGTAGAGATGTACATCGTGCAATTCATGATTTATGGCCCCAATTTCATAAAGAACATAATCAACTTAGTCTTGGGAATCTGACTAAAAAAGACCTTGTTTGTCAGTTTTTAAGAAAACTGGATGGGAAGCTTATCCCCGACCTATAAAAGGCATTTAAGCTGTTCTTGGATATAATATCAAGGAAAGATGTGAGCCACAATCACAACTACTTGTAAATACACATGTTCTAAAAAAAAACCAGAGAGAGTGAGACTCCATGTTGTGGGAATGTCACAATGTATTGGTTTCCCTATCATGCTGGCAAGTTTCGAAAGACACAAAGGAGTCCAGCATCGCAGAGGCAAATTGGGAAGCTTTACCCAGGTTGGTAGCTTAGTCATATCAGAGGCTTGGAAATCAAAGAACTCAAGCATGATTTTCAAGATAAGGGGCCGACCAAACAAAAAGTAAGGGCCAGCACTTAGGGTTTCTAGCATTTCCAGTTCATAATGAAAAGCAAATATTAACCAACCAGAATCGTGCATAGTGAATTTTGCTTTATGTTGCCAATGCTTACCAATTAAATGCAACAGGGACGCATAGTTAGGGAATTTCCCAGCTACGTACCCAATCTATCTCTTTCAGTTTATAGGATTTGTTGAAGTTATGGCACCAAAGCTGATATTAATGTCTCAGCCATATGTTATCTTTCATTAATGTTTATCTATTAGTAACATCATTATCTTAATTTTGTTTAGTGAGTTTTTACTTCTTTAGATATGAAACTTATTTAGGATAAGTTACATAGCTCCATAAATGGAGTTTATGTTAGTTATGTTTCTTAATTGTGTTGTGATTGATTTCATCTATAAATAAAAGCTAAGGGATGGCAGTAACCGAATATGAAAAACATTCTGCTCTTTGTTCTTTGTTGCAAGTTCTTTGTTCTTTGTTTTTTTGGTTATCATCAACATTCAGTTCTTTATATGTCTATTATCAACAATTGGTATCAGAGCATTCTTTGATCTTTGAAGGGATTGTGAGTGAAACACGAGAAATTAGTGAGGTTAAATCAAAGCATTTTTCTTTGAAGGGATTGTGAGTGAAACACGAGAGATTAAGTGATTTTTTTTAAGAAATGGATTCTGCAAATTTTCCAGCAAAAACACCAGTGTTCACAGGGCAAAATTTTAGTGTGTGGGCTGTTAAAATCAAAATTTATCTCAAAGCTTTTGACTTGTGGGAGATAGTTGAGAGCGATAAGCAACCAACTCCACTAGGAAATAATCCTACGATCGCACAGATGAAGTTTTTTAATGAAGAAAAGGCAAAGCGATTCAAAGCTCTTACCTGTCTTCATAATGCTGTTAGTGAAGACATTTTCACAAGGATCATGGCGTGTAAATTTGCCAAAGAAACATGGGATAAATTAAAAGCAGAATTTCATGGTGATGAGAAGTCAAGGAAGATGTAGATTTTAAATCTTAGAAGACAGTTTGAAGGTTTGAAGATGAAAGAAAATGAAACCATCAAAGACTTCTCTTCTCAAATTTCAAAACTTGTGAATCAAGTGAGACTCTTGGGAGAAGATTTTCCAGATTCAAGAATAGTAGAGAAAGTTCTGGTAAGTCTACCAGAAAAATTTGAACATAAAATTTGCTCTTTAGAAGATTCTAAAGATTTCTCTGAAATGAGCCTGCAAGAACTGGTAAATGCATTGCAAGCTGTGGAGCAAAGGCAAGCTTATAGACAAGAAGGATCAAGTGAAGGAGTTCTTGTTGCAGTTTACAAGGAGAAGATATACAGGAACAAAAGAGTATTTGTGAAACCTGTCAGTTAGGAAAACAAACCAGAGTTGTTTTTCCTGACAATGCATATAGAGCACTGTCAAAACTCCAGCTTGTACACACAGATGTGTGTGGGCCGATGCATAATGAATCATTGAATGGTTCAAAGTATTTTCTTATATTTGTTGATGATTATAGTAGGTACTGTTGGGTTTACTTTCTGAAATCAAAATCTGATGTGTTTGCTGAGTTTGTTAAGTTCAAAGTAGCAGTTGAACTAGAAACAGGAAACAGATTGAAGATATTGAGATCTGACAATGGAGGAGAGTATACCTCTCGACAATTTGAGGCATACTTGGCAAAAGAAGGGATCAAACACCAACTGACAGTTCCCTACACTCCATAATAGAATGGAGTCAGTGAGAGGAGAAACCGAACAGTAATGGAAATGGCAAGATGTTTGCTATATGAGAAGTAAATGCCATAAAAATTCTGGGTAGAAGTAGTAAACACAACATCTTACCTTCTAAATCGTATAACCACAAGAGTGTTAGGAGATAAGACTCCTTATGAAATCTGGTATGGCTTTAAACCCAATGTTGATCATTTAAAAGTTTTTGACAGCCCTTGTTATGTCTTGCAACCTGAAGTTAAGAGAAGAAAACTTGATCAAAAGGCTGATATGGGAATTCTTATAGGCTATAGCACAAAATCTAAGGCTTATAAAATCTATGATATGAAATCTAATAAAGTTGTGATTGCTAGAGATGTAAAAGTTGCAGAGAATGGTATATGGAACCGGGAAGCTGCATCAATTGAAGAGACAAAACAAGAGTATCAAATTAAACTGGATGCTACAGAGGATGATGATACTGTTGATGACAAACCAGTAAGGGGGACAAGGTCCTTAGCTGACATTTACAGCAGGTGCAATGTTGCTGAAGCAGAACTAATAGATTTTGAAGAAGCTATCAACTCACAAGTATGAATAGCTGCAATGAAGGAGGAGCTCATGATGATATAAAAGAATGAAACATAGATGTTGGTTGACAGACCCGTTCACAAGAAGGTAATTAGTGTGAAATGGATTTTCAAAACCAAACTGAATGCAGATGGGAGTATCAACAAGCACAAAGCAAGACTTGTAGTGAAGGGTTATTCACAAGAGCCAGGTATTGACTTCACTGAGACATTTGCTCCAGTATCTAGGCTTGATACAATAAAGCTCATACTAGCTCTAGCAGCACAAAATGGTTGGCATATTTTTCAGTTGGATGTTAAGTTTGCATTTCTGAATGGTGTTCTAAATGAAGAAATATATATTGAACAACCTGATGGCTTTGAAAAGGAGATCACATCAAACAAAGTATATTTGCTAAAGAAGGCTTTGTATGGACTTAAACAGGCTCCTAGAGCTTGGTACATCAAATTGGATGGGTATCTTTTGAGTTTAGGCTTTGAAAGAAGCATGAATGAAGTAACTTTGTATGTGAAAAATGTTGACAAACATACTCTGATCGTATCAATGTATGTAGATGCTTTATTGATTACAGGAGACAAGGAGCAGCTGGTAGAGGAGTTTAAAACCAACATGAAGGATAAGTTTGAGATGAATGAACTTGGTTTGTTGTCATACTTCTTAGGCATGGAAGTAACTCAGTCGGAGCAAGGTTATTTCTTATGTCAAAAGAGGTTTACAACGAAGCTACTAAACAAATTTGCAATGGAAAATTGCAAACCAGTCAGTACACCTATGGTACTGGGACAAAAGCTAATAAAGGAGGATGAAGCTCCCAAAACTGATGGAAAAGCCTACAGAAGTTTAGTTGGCAGCTTGTTGTATTTAATTGCTATATGTCCAGACATTGTTTTTGTTGTCAATTACCTCTTTAGGTTCATGCAAGGTCCAAGTCAAATCCATTTTGTTGCAGCCAAGAGAGTTCTGAGATATCTGAAAGGGACCTTAGAGTTTGGCATGCATTTTGTGAAATCAAGTTCTGTTAAACTTGTTGGTTTTTCTGATAGTGATTGGGTTGGAAGTGATGAAGAAATGATGAGCACCTCGGGTTATTGCTTTGCTATTGAAGGAAGCATTTTCTGTTGGAACTCAAAGAAGCAATTAGTGGTTGCACATTCCACTGTAGAGGCAGAATACATAGCAGCATATGTGGCAGCAAAGCAATTGATATGGCTAAGGAAAATGTTGAATGATCTAGACTTTAATCAACGAAGTCCCACAGAATTGTTCTGTGACAATACATCAGCAATAGCTATTTCAAAGAATTCTGTTTTTCATGACAAGACCAAGCATATGAAGATCAAGTTTCATGCTATCAGGCAATTCCAGCAAGAAGGGGAACTAGAGATGATATACTGCACTTCAAAAGAGCAATTAGCAGACTTGTTCACCAAGCCTTTAGCTAAAGATAGATTTGAAGATCTAAGGGAGATGATAGGAATGTGCAGCTTTGGAACCAAGAAGGAGTGTTGAAGTTATGGCACCAAAGCTGAAATAAATGTCTCAGCCATATGTTATCTTTCATTAATGTTCATCTATTAGTAACATCATTATCTTAATGTTGTTTAGTGAGTTTTTACTTCTTTAGATATGAAAAATTTGATGAAAAATTTTAATCAGAATTTTTGGAGAAATTTAGAAATTTGATGAAAAATCACAATTTGACCAGTTTTACATTATTGGACGTAATTTTCAATCCGACCATCAGATCGAGCTGAAATTTTACGACGGATCTTAAAATATGTTGAATAAAATCTGATTAAAATTTTAGAATGATTGGAGCTTGGTAGGGCTAACAAAAAAAAAGACCATCAAATAAAAGCAAAATAACTCAT
Source organism: Populus nigra (assembly GCF_951802175.1). Lineage (NCBI taxonomy): Eukaryota > Viridiplantae > Streptophyta > Magnoliopsida > Malpighiales > Salicaceae > Populus > Populus nigra. The sequence goes on from NC_084853.1 coordinate 2,539,619, forward strand.
TAAGAGTAAAATGGTTATTTGCCATTAAAAAATAAAACAAGTCAGCTCCTCCTTTCATTTATATATTGCAGACTGGGCAGAAGCAGATAGAAAAAAAAAGGCGAGAGAGAAATAGAAACAAGTAAGGGAAAAACATAAAAAAAATCTAAGGAAAAAAATAAAAAAAGTGAAAGAATAACCTCGTAAACTTAAAAAGTCCAACTTATAAAACACTAATTGATTAGTACTTAAAAGTGCATTTTTATCAAGGTTTTATATCATCATTTTGCACTTAAAGTATCAATAACTCCTTAACTAAAGCATGTTTTATAATAACATATCGAATTATATAAGATACCTTTAATGTATGGTAAATGTTCATCTTAAATGCAGGCCTATCACATAAATGAAAGAATTGATTGATGAGTTGAAGTACTGAAATTGAAAGGACAAAAAGATGGCCAAAGAGATGCTGGTGCAGTCCAAACTGGAACACAGTTCGGTAATTGGGTCATATCTGGAGCTGTAGATCTTGGATTTAGGTCCATTTTATATGGATGGAAAGCTAAGACATAGGCCTACAACTTTCATGAGGAGCCTAAGATTTAACAAGGCCGTTTTCAAGTCCAAATTGTAGCAACAAAGAAGAAGTCCGAATCTGTCCTGCAGCCCAGACACTGTTCAGTGTTCAGCCCATATCTTGAGTTCTAGAAGTCCAAATTATCTCAAATTTTTACCCTGGAAAGATGAGACAATTTCCTAGAACTTTCATGATTCAAGTTTGTTCAAATTATGACGTCATCAATGACGGTTTTGGCAGACAAGAAGATAAGAATTGTCACCAAGTCAAGATGTGGCCACCCACTCATCAATTAGTCAACAAATCAATAGTTCTGAATTTTGGCCTATAAAAGGAGGCATTTGCCATGTATTTAGGCATCTTGGTTTTCAGATCAAGATCATGCTCTTGCTCTCTCTTTATATTTTGTAATGCTTAAGTTTTGCTTATATTAATCTCTTGCTTATGCTTTTCATTTCCTTTCCTTGTTTATTTATGTTTCTTTCTTTCATTATGTTTAACTAAGTTTATTATGTCAAGGTGAAAAGGGTACACTAATGGTGTAAGAATAAGTATAATATAAACTTAACATGGACCTTAATGTTGGATACTAACATGCTTTATATTTGTTATCTTGTTCACTTATAATACTTTGCTTGTTAAATGGTTAATCTAGATTTATGTTGTATAACATTTGGTACAACAAATACTTGGCACTTTCATAGCCCATACTGTATGGTATAACCGACACCTGAGCTATGAAAGGAACTTGATTTGTTGTTAACATAAGTTATAATCATGAATGCCTGAAAACATTTACAAGTATTAGCATTATTCGAATAAGATAACTAATGTAATCATGTTAACAATTTATAATCTGATTGGAACCTCCTTTGTGTGTGGTTTCCAGTTGAATAATAAGAGTTTATACTATACTTGTTTGATGTACCATTAGTGGATCCTCTAACCTTGACATTTGTTGTTATCATTGTTTAATCCTACGTTAATCTTCCATCTCAAAAGTTCTCATCAACTTCTTCCTCTTCTTCTTCACTATTATTATTATCATCATTGTTGTTGTTACTATTGTTGTTGTATTATTGTTGCTTATAATTTATACAAGTAACCTCCCTGTGGTTCGACCCCGGTCTTGCCGGGTTATTTATTACTTCGACACTCCTGCACTTGGGAAAAGACATCAATCTTTTGGTCGTGTCACTAATCTAAGGAAGAATCAAGTGAAGGAAGGAGGAAATGAAAGAGGAAAAAAATTTAATTACTTTTTTTTTCAGTTGACATGAGATTGTTATTTTATCGCGGTTGAGGGGTTGTTACAATATCGATTCAGATTCGATTATAGATGAATTATATTCCATAAAACATCAAAGGATATAACTTTAATAGTGAGTTTATTTTTACTTTCGCTTTAATTTTATGTACTTTCAAATTTATTTTTTAATATTTTAGGTAGTGTATTTGAATTAAAACTTTATTGTTAACTTTAAAAATTTATTTATATAAGTTAATAATTGATCTTAAAAAATATTTATATATTTATTTAATAGCCCAGGATAAAAAAAATTCTTGGCTCCGCCGCCCTTGATTGTAGCCTCCTGACAGCGGCGTGGCTTGAGCCCCAGATGCTGGAATACAACCATCATCAGTGGGAGGAACACCTCTAGGAGGCTGGGAAGAATAGCATTCTTGACCAGAAGGTGGCTGAGGAGGGGGGCCTGGAGATGAACATCGGGTCGGGTTGTCAGAGCCCTAGTGGGAACAATCTCGGGTCGGGTTGTTAGAGCCCGGGTGGGAACATCGCTGGTGAGACCCAGCCAAACACTCATTTGGTGCGATGTGAGATCACAAATTTTCAGGGGAACCCTCGTTACAAGCACTAGGTGCAGTGGAAGAGTGTGAGGAACTGTTCCTTTGCATGGGTTTGCTCGAAAGCCTAACCCCACTTGAGGGAGAAACAAAATCAGGCAGAACCACCTTCTTCCTGGGTGTAGGGGAGGCAGAATTGATGACTTGTTGTACCGACAAGCGGCTACGGGTCAAATCCCTAGTCGCTCGTGAAGTTGACCCATGACGGGGAACCTGGAGACTGAAATCACCATGGATAATCTTAAGAGACGATGCTTTGGTCTTTGATTTAGTCATATTTGACAGAAGAGGAGCTGCGTGGCGAGATGAGAACTAGATAAGAAGATGCTGCACAAGGAGATGAGAAGACGCTTAGCTAGGGCATACAAGCAGTTTCTCTTACTTACAGCTAGGTGCTTCTCTCTCTAGTTTCTCACTACTCCTGAGAGCTCACTTAGAGCTTTTTCTTTCTTTCTTTCTTTTATCAAAATGTAAGTATGTATTATAAATCAAAAATAAGAAGGATGGTGACCCAGTAAGTTAATATACAGACATGTACAATCTGCCCAGAAGAAAGCCAAAAAGCTAACAAATGCCTAGACAGACTGCGACCATACAAAATAATTAGTGGTGAACACCCTCCCCTACAAGAACAAATATAGACTATCAGACAGGTTAGCAAAGAAACCTATACAATGACAGGTGTCTAGAATAACCAGCCTTAAAGCTGATTCCACATAGCAAGACACAACTGTCAGCAAAAGAGCATCCCATTTGTCAGCCACACGGAAGAAATCACTCGGACCAGTTACACGTCCATGCATTGCCCATGCAGCAGCATTGCATGCGGCAAAACTAGACCATGTGAAATGCATGAAAACCAGACCTCGTCAAGAACACTGTTCATCTTCCTCATACGAAAGCTGCAATTCATAACTGCAACTACAAGTGCAGATCATCCAAAGCAAACGACCATCAACAAGACCCAACCCGACTAGCAGACAGATCACTACTTTCAGCAGTCAACATGATATGCAGCATCAAGAAGCAAACAAAAGACTGCCCTGAACATCTTATCTTCAGAAGATCACAACCATGCACCTCAGCCAACATTGAGAATGTGATGATCTTTCTCATAGAAATGGAAGACAGTATAGAACAAAACCTGAAATGTTCGAAAGATATTGCCCACTGAAGCACTCTTTCCATAAAAAATTCTCTTATTCCTTTCCTTCCAGATAAGATAAACCGTGAGACCCAAAGAAACTCTTCGCATGCGAGCTTCTGGGTTGTTTTCCCCGGAGTGCAATCCCCTGATGGCACTTGACAAGGGCGTCATCCTCCTATTGATGTGTAGCCACAACTTGATCTGTAACCAGAGGCAGGCTGACCAAGAACAAGAGAAAAATAAGTGGCTATGAGTTTCCTCCATCTACCCACAAAGGGCACACGAAGTTTCAATTTGAAAAAACCGAAGCTGATCTTTTGTTCTCAATTTTCCTAGCATCGCTAACCATAAAATGAAGTTATGATGTGGCATAGACCAGTGCTCCCATACCACTCGTACCCAGTTTACTTGAGGACCAGAGAATCTGAAATAGTGATATGCTTGCATCGAGAAGTTGCCATCCCCACTGTTCCAGTACTGAAGTAAAGAAACTGCTTCCTCTTGGCTCCCGCAATTTGCAAGTAACTGATCTTTTAGCACAATAATGGATTTCTAAAGGGGGGAGGTAGAGTGGTGAGTAGTCACAGACCATATAGTATTCTGTTGCAAGTAATAGTGATGAATCCATTGGATCCATATGGAGTCTGTTTTGAGATGTATATGCCAGAGTTGCTTCGCTAAGAAGCTCTTGTTTCGAGCCTTTAAGTCAAATAAGCCCAGGCCCCTTTCCTTGGGGAGACAAAGCTACTTCCAGGCCACCAGAGCAGAGTTGCTGTTTGTATGGTTGCCCGACCACAAGAAATTTCTGCAGATGTAAATGATTTGATTAATTACACCACTTGGCATAGGAAAGATGCTAAGCCAAAACTGGACCATTCCATATAGAACTGTCCGAACTAACTCCAACTTCTAGCATAAGTGAGATGTTTGCCCATCCAATTTTGTATTGCCAATTCCAAAGACTGCAGCAGAGGAGAATATTGACTAGCTAGAAGTCTGTGGGGACTTAGGGGAACACCGAGATATTTGAAGCGAAAACTACCTTCTCTGAAGCTAATATCATGGAGAATTAACCGCTTCAAACTGTCACGCACACCCCAAAATAAATTGATGATTTCTCTGCATTTATAGTCAACTCAGAAGTCTGCCCGAAAAGTATCAGCTGCTGGAAAATTATGGAAACCGAGTAGCATCCCCATGAGACAACAAAATTACATCATCAGCAAAACAAGGTGGCAGATATCATAAACATTACATTTCGGGTGGAAATGAAAATTAGAAGTCCGCGATGCTAGCTTAAGTATTCTGGAGAAATATTGCATGCATAAGATAAACAAATATGGTGATAATGGATCACCCTGCCTAACTCCACTCTTCCCAGGAAAGAAGCCATAAAGATTGCCATTAACTGCAATAGAGAAGGATGTAGTTTCAGCACATGTCATAATTAAATGCACCAATCGGTTTGGGAAGCCAAACAAATGAAGCAACTGACGCAGGAAATGCCACTGAACTGAATCAAAAGCTTTCTTAAAATCAACCTTCAGAAGACATCTAGGAGAAGCACGCTTCCTGCCACAATGACAGAGAAGCTCCTAGACTAAATTTATGTTGTCTGACATCATTCGCCCACCTAGAAAGGCATTTGCATTAGACTGATGAGACCATTTAGAGCAGAAGCTAATCTCCCCGAAAGGATTTTAGCTATCACTTTGTAGACCACATTGCAGCAAGAAATGGGTCGAAAGTCAGCTGCAGTATTTACATTTGTTGTCTTAGGGATCAAAGCAATAATAGAGTGGTTGACTTGCTTCAAAAGTTTCCCAGAAATGAAGAAGTCCTGAACCGCTACACAATAATCCTCGCCAATGACATCCCACGATTTTTTGTAGAAGAATGAGGAGTAACCATCTGGCCCGGAGCTTTGTCATTCCTAATATCAAACAAAGCATTTTTAATATCATCATTAGATATAGGGGCTAAGAGAGACTCATGAGAGCTGTCATTGAGACAAGGCCCACTGTGAATAACAGCAATGTCCAAGGGGAGAGTGTCCTTGCTAGATCTTAGGAGCTACTGGTAAAACCTGACGAATTCTACACCAATTGCAGCCTCTGATGTAGTCAAGGTACCATCACCATACTGAATAGCAGAACTATAGTTCCTACTACTTTTCTGATTCATAAGGGCAAGAAAGAATCGTGTGCCTCTATCACTGTCTTTGAAAAATTTGCATTTAAGTTTATGTGAGAAGAACATTTTCTCCACTGATTTATCAGGTTTAACTGTAACTGCTTGTCATGCTCCAATAGATGTAAATTGTCCCTATCAGCATGAAGAGCGGTTTGGTGATTCTCCAGAGTTGCCTCAGCACTAGCAATTGTTTCAGAGATATGGCTGAAGTGCAGTTTATTTAGCTCTTTCAAAGGCCTCTTCAGAGATTTGAGCTTCTTACAAAGAGAGAACATAGGAGAGCCTTGGATATGATGAGACCAGTTATCAGAAACAATCTGCACGAAAGCCCACATATTGAAGAATTTAAAATTAGGCCTTCCTTGTCTGATTCGATAATCAAACCGAACGATGGCTAGAGAATGATCAAAAAAGGCCCCAGGATTGCCGAAGTGGACATGAGTTGGTGTTTGAAGTGAGGACCAAGACGAGTTGGCTAGAACTCTATCAATTTTGCTCCATACTCTTCCATTATTCCAGGTAAAATGGTAGCCCGTGAAATTGAGATCAACAAGCCCAAGATCTATACAACAGTCTCTAAAATCTGATGTTTCATAGGTGGGACAGGCTCTCCATTGTGCTTGTCATTCTGAGACAAAATAGAGTTGAAGTCACCCAGGACCATCCATGGGTTATTAGGCTGCCATGCTCTTAAATCTGCCCATAGAAATCATCTAGTAACAACAATAAATCCATGCATAAAAGTGACAGTTAGGCTAATCTGAGGTACTAAGCTGGATAATCATGAGAGTGCAGGGGAAGGTGAGATCTTTCTATGACCATGTTGTTTCTGGTTACAAGTTTGGACTCCAGTCATGACAGAAACCTCTAATATAGGAACTTTACCAGAATTGCCAGCCATAATACCATTTCCAGAAGCAACCTCCAAAAGAGTTCTTGAGTCAAAGGTTATACATAGAAGCAACTCTTGAGGGTAGCAACTTAGATTCCAGCAACCCACGCACATCTATCTTATTCATTTTCATGAGGCTAACAATCTCATGTTGTTTCAGGGGACTATTAAGACCCCTAATGTTCCAGCAATAGATAATCATGAGAGTGCAAGGGAAATGGAGACCCTTCCACTACGACCACGTTGTTTCTGGTTACGAGTCTGGACTCCAATCATGACAGACACCTCTAACATAGGAACTTTACCAGAATTGCCAGCCATAATACCATCTCCAGAAGCAACCTTCAAAAGAGTTCTTGAGCCAAAAGTTATACATAAAAGCAACTCTTGAGGGTAGCAACTTAGATTCTAGCAACCTACACACATCTATCTTATTCTTTTTCATGAGACTAACAATCTCATGTTGTTTCAGGGGACTATTAAGACCCCTAATGTTCCAGCAATAGATAATCATGAGAGTGCAAGGGAAGGGGAGACCCTTCCACTAAGACCATGTTGTTTCTGGTTACGAGTTTGGACTCCAGTAATGACAGACACCTTTGCCAGCCATAATACCATCTCCAGAAGCAATCTCCAAAAGCATTCTTAAGCCAAAAGTTATGTATAGAAGTAACTCTTGAGGGTAGCAATTTAGATTCCAGCAACCCACACACATCTATATTATTCATTTTCATGAGGCTAACAACCTCATGTTGTTTTAGGGGACTATTAAGACCCCTGATGTTCTAGCAATAGATAATCATGAGAGTGCAGGGGAAGGGGAGACCCTTCCACTACGACCACGTTTTTTCTGGTTACGAGTCTGGACTCTAGTCATGATAAACACCTCTAACATAGGAACTTTACCAGAATTGCCAGCCATAATACCATCTCCAGAAGCAACCTTCAAAAGAGTTCTTGAGCCAAAAGTTATACATAAAAGCAACTCTTAAGGGTAGCAACTTAGATTCCAGCAACAGACCTACATCTATCTTATTCGTTTTCATGAGGCTAACAACTTAATGTTGTTTCAAGGGACTATTAAGAACCCTGATGTTCCAGCAATAGATAATCATGAGAGTGCAAGGGAAGGGGAGACCCTTCCACTACGACCATGTTATTTCTGGTTACGAGTTTGGACTCCAGTAATGACAGACATCTTTGCAAGCCATAATACCATCTCCAAAAGAAACCTCCAAAAGCGTTCTTGAGCCAAAAGTTATGCATAGAAGCAACTCTTGAGGGTAGCAACTTAGATTCCAGCAACCCACACACATCTATATTATTCGTTTTCATAAGGCTAACAACCTCATGTTGTTTTAGGGGACTATTAAGACCCCTGATGTTCTAGCAATAGATAATCATAAGAGTGCAAGGGAAGGGGAGACCCTTCCACTACGACCACGTTGTTTCTGGTTACGAGTCTGGACTCCAGTCATGACAAACACCTCTAATATAAGAACTTTACTAGAATTGCCAGCCATAATACTATCTCCAGAAGCAACCTTCAAAAGAGTTCTTGAGCCAAAAGTTATACATAAAAGCAACTCTTGAGGGTAGCAACTTAGATTCTAGTAACCCACACACATCTATCTTATTCTTTTTCATGAGCCTAACAACCTCATGTTGTTTCAGGGGAGTATTAAGACCCCTGATGTTCCAGCAATAGATAATCATGAGAGTGCTGGGGAAGGGGAGACCCTTCCACTATGACCACGTTGTTTCTGGTTACAAGTTTGGACTCCAGTCATGACATAAACCTCATGTTCTTTTACATGAGCTCTTTCGTTTTTTTTTATATCAAATGTAAGAATAGTATAGATAAAAAATTAACAAGCTAGAAACCATCAGTTCATATAGACAGATATAGCCAGGCAAATGGAACATACTCCTTTGAACAAACCATAGCAAGATAAGCTTGTTTAACAGAAAGCAAAGGGAATAGACTCCCTTGTACAACCTAAAATCAAAGGGAACAAGCTCCCTTGAACAAGCATCAAAGCCATATGGCAATAAACATACATAAAAACCAACTTAGCAAACAAAGAAGAATCTGTCTGGAAATCCAAAAACCAGTAGCAAAGAGAGATGGATCTCCTTCCAACCCAGCAGATTGGCAGCAATTACAGGCATGACCTCCAACCAGCATACAAGAACACCAGGGATCCGACTAGTAACTACAACCACGCATAAACCAACAGCATGCTTGCCATCAAGAGAAGGATAGCAGTAGCTGAGATAACCTCATCAACAAATTGGCTATCCACAAAATCAAAACAACTGCTCCGTACAATAACATGCATGGGGACCAAACAATTGGGGAGAGACTCCATCAAACACCCACCACTTAGAACAATCTAGCAGAGTAGCAACAGAGAACACTACATCAGTAGCCCAAGCATGTGAGGAGAGAGCCTCACTCAAACTGTTGAGATCCGTATCAACTATCTAGGGAGGCCAGCCGAATCAGAACTGTAGAAGAACCTTTATGGAATAAGAGGTATATAGTCTGGACATGGGGAGAGAACCTCACCCAGACAGACAAAGCCCCAACAAAGTAGCAATGTGCCAACAGATAGAAGAAACCCCCTAACAGGGCCCTTCAACAAGCAAAGAAATCCTTTGTAGCAAAATCAGTAGCATCAGGCTACCCAACGAGCAGACACATGCACAGGCCTGCAAACCAGTAGAACCCTAGCGGTTCATAGCATACCAAGGACTAAAGCCAGCAAACCAAGCTACGTGGAGCAGCACCCAAAAGCCCTTCAACTGTTGATGCAATCGAAGAGAACATCAGGCTGCATATAGCAGCAACAATCGAACTAACTATCCAGCTGCAAGGAGCATGGCACCAAGATGAGCAATGCAGCTACACAAAGCCAGAAAGTGAAGCCAAGAGACTACATGTAAGTTGACCAAGCATTTGGGGAGAGGACCTCACCCAAACAGGTCCCCACAACAGGCATAGAAATCCTTCACTAGGCAGGACTCCACACATATCCAAATTCACACCCACAACTGCACACAAATAGAGCAGCCATAGCAACCAGTAACTCATGTTGGGAGCAGAACTAACCAGATGGTCATCAACCAAAAGTCTATACAGAGATGGTAGGTAAAAAGACTCCATAAAAATCAATCAGCAGGAACAACAGGATGAAGAAACCAAACAGTGGCTTACCAATATCCCAACATAGAGCTCAAACCACCAAAAGACAGCAGATCCACTAAGCATATCCCTTATCTGAGGAAGAAAAAAATCATTGTAGTTACAAACAGCAGCAAGCAGATAGAGAATAAACCATAAAGTAGACACGAGGATCCAATACAAGAAAGTGGAACTCTATGCTAATAGAACATAGACATAACAATCGCAGAAAATCATCCACTCCAGCAACCCAATCAACAGAAGCGGAACCAGAGATAGAACAAAGAGAAAAGAGATGATAGCAATAGCAACCAAAAGACCAAAAACCAGCCAAGCAGCACAATAACTCCAGCATATAAAAGGGAGTCTAGAAGCCATAGACAACTGGCCCCAAGGACCACAAAGTCCGAACTACATGAGGGGAAAAGCCTCATGTTGGTCAGAGGGCTAAAAAGCCCTTTGAAATATCATCATATAGATACAGAACAAAGAAAAAGGGGGAGAAGATGCCCTAACCCGTCTCCTTGCATCATCAGAAAAACCCAAATGCACAAACCAAAAATCAAAGCCATAGTGCTGGTGAACAAATCACTCTAGAGCCCTAAGGTAGAGGATTGAGAAGTACCTGGACCTTGAGCACTAGCAATAAGGTCGAAAACCCAGTTGATTGCATTAGTGGTGGCAAAGGAATTCTTTAAGGCGACGCTAGAGATGGACTCTTCACCTTCGAGGGAGTCAACATCGGACCCATCAAGACCATCGTCCAACAGAGATGATGGGGACACGATCTCATCCGCTGAGTTATCTCTGAGAGTTGGAGAGGGACTAAGATTTGAAGAATATGAAACCTCCAAAGCTTGAGTGGAAGGAGGCGAGACCAAGTATGTACCTAATAAAATTAGGTTAAACCGAAACCCCTCTTGAATTCACTTAATCCAGGAGGGATAGAGCACTAAAATCTGTTTATTAATGGCCATGTTGGCCAGAAATAAACTGTGAAGAAACAATTAAACCGGCGCAGGAGGTGCAAAACGCCACAGATAGGGGAAAGCCTTCAAGAAAGAGAGCGTCTCTCTTTAGAATCATGAGCTCTTTCTTCTTCTTTTTTTTTATCAAATATTAGAATTTTATATATAAAAATTTAGACAAGCTGGATAATCCAGCAAGCCAAAGATACACCTGTACAGATCAAGCTTGTGAGAACAGGCTCCCAGTAAGCACAAAGAAAAAATACAATGAAACCAAATCATCGGTTATTTTAGGAACCCGAAGTCTACAGGTGCCTAAGATATCTAAGAGAAACAAAAGCTATCAACAAAAACCATCTACACAAAGATGCCTGACTCCATTTATACAAAAGGAATAGTTCCAATAAGACCCTAAGCTAGAGACCACGAACCATCCGATAGGTGGGGCCATTAGCAAAAAGCATCACTTAAGGCAATATGCATAGGGCATGCATGCTCGATGCGCCAGATTAAAAAACAATAGAGGAGAAAGCATGAACCAGAGACCTTAAACCACAGAAACAAAGACGAGGTCCACCAGGTAGGAAATAAGACCTTCCATGTTCCATCGGCCAATATATAAGAGAGAGTGATCCCTCTCATGGACGTGGAAGATGATGTAAAACAAGACTAGGAATTTTCCCTCTCATGGACGTGGAAGATGATGTAAAACAAGACTAGGAATCTTTTGAAGACTGTATTAACATCTCTAGATTTGCCATTGAAAATCCTTCGATTTTGCTCCTCCAGATTAAGTAAACCACTATGCCCAGCGAAACCCTTCTCATACGTGTTGCCATGTTTCTCTTCTTAGGGTGCAACCAACGGAGAGCACTAGATAGGGTCTTCATATTCCTGGTCATCCGCAACCAGAATTTGGTCATAGTCCATAGTTGAAATGGCCAACCATAAAGAAAGAATAAATGACTATGAGATTCTCCCTCTTGCCTACAAAACACACAGGTGGGACCAATAGGGATGAATCACAATCAATCTCGAGTATGAAGTTTGCCCAAAGTAGCTAACCATAGAATGAAACTATACTTAGGTAAGGACCACTACTCCCAAACCACCCTATGCCATGAGATAGTTGAACCCACTAGTCTAAAGAATTGATAGGCATGGGCTAAAAAGGGACTTGCATTTGTAGACCAACTAGTCATCAATTAGATACTTTCCCTTAGACTTCCACTACGGAGAGAAAGAAGGTCTCAGACAGAAAGGATGGACTTCCATAATGGGGAAGAATGTTGATTGGGTTGGGCAGTCCAAATATCTTCACTACTCAAATAAAAATGATGCACCCAACGAATCCAAGATGAATTCGTTTTAAGATGAAGGTTCCAAAGTTGTTTGGCAAGTAAGCTTTTGTTGCGAGCTCTAAGATCAAAAAGACCAAGACCTCCTTCCACTTTAGACAGGTAGAGAAATCTCCATGCAACTAATACAAAGCCATTTGTCCTAATGTCCCCTGTCCATAAGAAATTCCTGCAGATGCTGATGATTTTGGTAAGAACAACCTCTGGCATGGGAAATATGTTTAGCCAGAATTGAACCTTGCTAAAAAGCACAGATCGAAGAAGCTCAAGTCGACCAGCGTATGTGAGATGCTTACCAATCCAACCTTGTATTGTTAACTCCAAAGCATTTAGAAGAGGTGCAAACTGACTAGCTAACAAAATCATGAGCTCTCTTTTTTTTTTATCAAATGTAAGAATTGTATAGATAAAAAATTAACAAGCTGGAAACCAGTAATTCAAATAGACAGACATAGCCAGGCAAAGGGAACAGACTCCCTTGAACAAACCATAGCAAGACAAGCTTGCTGAACAGAAAGCAAAGGGAACAGACTCCCTTGAACAACCTAAAATACATAAAATACAACCTAGCAAACAAAGAAGAATATGCCTAGAGACCCAAAAACCAGCAGCTTTAGAGAGATGAATATCTTTCCAACCCAGCAGATTGGCAGCAATAAACCTCATCAACAAACCGACTATCCACAAAATTAAAACCACTGCGCCAGTACAACAACATGCACGAGGACCAAACAATTGTGGAGAGAGCCTCATCCAAACGGATCCCTTTACCAAGCAATCATGAGAAACCATCCGCACATCATTACCAGCAGACCAACCCTGCACCACAGTGTTGGCTAGTTCGCTACTAGGACAGACTCCATCCAACACACTCTCCATTTAGAATATACTAGCAGAGCAGAGACAAAGAACACTACATCAGTAGCCTAAGCATGTGGGGAGAGAGCCTCGCCCAAACAATTGGGATCCATAGCAACTATCTAGAGAGGCCAATCGAATCAGACCTGCAGAAAAACCAATATGGAATAAGAGTTATAGATTTTAGACATAGGGAGAGAACCTCACCCAGACAGACAGAGCCCTAACAAAGTAGTAGTGCACCAACAAACAAAGGCAACCCCAAACAGGGACCCGCAACAGGCAAAGAAAACCTTTGCAGCAAAATCAGTAGCATCAGGCTACCCAACCAGCAGACACATGCACAGGCCTGCAAACCAGCAGTACCCTAACAGTGCATATCATACCAAGGACAGAGTCTAGCAAACCAAGTTGCGTGGAGTAGCACCTGAAAACCCTCCAACTGTAGAAAAAGTAGCCAAGCCAAAGCAGCCTCCACCCATAGTGATGTCCATCAAATCACAACCATTCCAGCAAGAGCAGGAATAAACCATCAAAGTAAAGACCCGACAAGGGGACCAGGGACCATGCGTCAGCAACCATCTCACAATAGCAAGCTAACGGCAGCTGCAACCTGCAAACCCAACAATAGAGGATCATGCAGGGGAAGAGAGACTCGTGGCATTAAGCCAGAGAAGAAAGTCCAACTCTAGCAAACCATAATTCCAGCCAGCTTCAAGAAGCACAACATACCAAGCTGCATATAGCAGCAACAAGCTAACTAACCTGTATAACACAAGCTAATGAGGAAAGCTAGCATCAATTCCAGCAAACATGCAATAACCAACCATAAGAGCCAGGCCACATAAGACAAAGGCTGCATAAGTAGGACAACAAGGAATCCTAACATGCCAGCCTGAAGAAGCTCAACAGACTACAACTTGAGTAGGATACAAACCACGGTCCACCCAACACAAAAGCAAAGTAGCCAAATTATAGAAACCAACCAAACCAGCAATGCATGTTATGAACTAGCTTACCAGATGGCCATCAACAAGCAGTAAACACAGAGGCAGCAAGCAAAACAGACTCCACCAACTACAATCAGCAAGAACAGTAGGATGAGGGAACCAAACCCAACATCCCAACACAAGGTTCACACCATTGAAAGACTATAGACCAACTAAGAATGTCATTTGCTCTAGTAGACAGACATCATTGACAGCAAAAGCCTGGGACAGAAAGCAACAACAACAAATACCAGCATAGATAAAGAGAGAAAAAACCAGTAAGAAGGTTGGATACATGACAGTACATGAGGGAGCACCCCATGCTGTGAAACCCCCTGAAAGTCCAGCTAGGAAGATATTACAAAGTGGGAGAGGCAGGAGCTGGCCTACCACTTCCAGATCGAAGAAAAGCACAACGTTGAATAGTACCTAAACAAAGAGGACACCCATAAAATTGAGATTGATGAATCTGATGATTTACAAATGGTTTATTTTCAGGAAGAATCAAAGGCAAGTAATTGGAGACCACAAATTGAGGAAGTGCCGCCACGATCAATTGAGCCAATACCTTCAAGTGTTCAACCACCAAAACCTGATTTGAAGCCCTTACCCCTCAATCTCAAATACTCATTTTTGGGAGAAAATAAAACTTTTCCGGTAATAATCTCTTCCAAACTTAATGCACATCAAGAAGGTAAGTTATTACAAACTCTGAAAATGCACAAAAATGCATTAGGATGGACCATAGCTGACATAAAAGGAATTAGTCCTTTGATTTGCACTCACAGGATTTATTTGGAGGAAAATGCTAAACCCTCTAGAGAAATGCAACGAAGGCTTAATCCTAATATGAAAGAAGTAGTGAAAAATGAAGTCATTAAGCTTCTAGATAATGGAATCATTTATCCTATTTCTGACAGCAAATGGGTAAGTCCTACTCAAGTGGTACCTAAGAAGTCTGGAGTTACTGTGATAACAAATGAAAAAAATGAGTTAATTCCAACTAGGACTATTACTGGTTGGCGCATGTGCATTGATTATAGGAAACTTAATTCAATGACTAGAAAAGATCATTTTCCTTTACCTTTCATGGATCAAATTCTAGAAAGAGTTGCAGGTCATGAATTTTATTGTTTCCTAGATGGCTATTCAGGCTACAACCAAATTGAAATTGCATTAGAAGATCAAGAGAAAACTACTTTCACATGTCCATTTGGTACCTTTGCATATCGAAGAATGCCTTTCGGATTATGTAATGCACCAGCCACATTTCAAAGATGCATGCTTAGTATATTCAGTGATATGGTTGAACGTTTTCTTGAGATTTTTATGGATGATTTTTCTATTTTTGGTGATTCATTTAATGATTGTTTGACTAACTTAGAAAAGGTTTTGAGTAGGTGTGAAGAGAAGAATCTTGTACTGAATTGGGAAAAATGTCACTTTATGGTAACAGACGGCATTGTACTTGGTCACATTGTTTCATCAAAAGGAATTGAGGTTGACAAATCTAAAATCGAGTTAATTGCTAACTTGCCAACACCAAAATCTATTAAAGATGTTAGATCATTCTTAGGACATGCTGGTTTTTATAGAAGATTCATTAAAGATTTTAGTGTGATATCTAAGCCCTTGAGTAGCCTTCTAACAAAGGATAATATTTTTGAATGGACTGAACATTGTGAAGAAGCCTTTGTTAAACTTAAAAACCTACTTACTTCTGCTCCTGTCATTCAACCTCCTGATTGGTCATTACCTTTTGAAATAATGTGTGACGCTAGTGACTATGCCGTGGGTGTTGTCTTGGGACAAATAAAAGATAAGAAACCCTATGTGATTTACTATGCAAGTAAAACTTTGAATAGTGCTCAAATGAATTACACCACCACTGAAAAAGAATTACTTGCAGTAGTATTTGCATGTGAAAAATTCAGGTCTTATCTTGTTGGCTCACCTGTTGTTGTTTTTAGTGATCATGCAGCATTGAAATATCTTCTTTCTAAGAAAGATTCTAAGGCTAGATTGGTTCGGTGGATTTTGTTACTTCAAGAATTTGATATCACAATCAAAGACAAGAAGGGCACCGAAAATGTTGTCGCCGATCATTTGTCAAGATTGACAACAGATTCAAAATCTGACATCACACCAATCGATGACTACTTTCCTGATGAATCTTTATTTTCTGTCTCTACGATGCCTTGGTTTGCTAATATTGTTAATTTTCTTGTTTTAGGACAATTGCCAGCTCATTGGAGTACCCAAGACAAAAGAAAGTTCTTGAATGAAGTGAAGAACTTTTATTGGGATGACCCTTATTTATTCAAATATTGTCCTGATCAAATATTTCGAAGATGCGTTCCTGACAATGAGGTAAGTAGTGTCATTAAATTTTGTCATTCTGAGGCATGTGGGGGCCATTTCTCATCAAGAAAGACAACTGCAAAAATCTTACAATGCGGATTTTACTGGCCCACCATGTTCAAGGACTCACGTGCATTCTGTAAGATTTGTGAAAATTGTCAAAAGTTGGGATCTATTTCAAAACGTCACATGATGCCTTTAAATCCTATTCTTGTCATTGAGATCTTTGACTGTTAGGGTATAGATTTCATGGGTCCATTTCCTTCATCATTTGGTTTCGTGTACATATTAGTCGCAGTAGATTATGTTTCAAAATGGATAGAGGCAATTCCAAGTCGAAACAATGATCACAAAACAGTGATAAAATTCTTGAAAGAAAATATCTTAAGTCGATTTGGAATCCCTCGAGCCATGATAAGTGATGGTGGAACACATTTCTGCAACAAGCCATTTGAGTCTTTAATGAAGAAATATGGAATCACTCACAAAGTTGCCACCCCTTATCACCCTCAGACTAGTGGACAGGTAGAGCTTGCTAATAGGGAGATCAAACAAATCTTGGAGAAAACAGTGAACCCTAATAGGAAAGACTGGTCTTTAAGACTTAATGATGCACTTTGGGCTTATCGAACTGCTTATAAAACATCATTAGGTATGTCACCTTATAGACTAGTCTATGGAAAACCTTGTCACTTGCCTGTGGAACTTGAACATAAAGCTTATTGGGCTATTAAAGCTTTTAATTCAAACCTTGATGATGCTGGTCAACTGTGAAAATTACAAATAAATGAGCTTGAGGAAATAAGAAATGATGCATATGAAAATTCAAGAATTCATAAAGCAAGAATCAAAGAGTTGCATGACAAGAAAATATTGAGAAAAACATTCAATGTTGGTCAGAAAGTTTTGCTTTATAATTCTCGACTCCATTTATTTCCTGGAAAACTAAGATCAAGATGGAGTGGTCCTTTCATTGTGAAACATGTGTATCCATATGGGGCATGTGATATCGAGAATCCAAAGAATAGCAATGTTTTCAAGGTAAATGGACATCGTTTGAAAGTCTACTTTGATAATTTTTCAGTTGAAAATGACTCGATTGAATTGAGTGATCCTGTATATAAAGATTGATTCGTTTTCTCACATTGTTTTGTGTTTTATTTTGCTAGTTTCTCTCACCCCGGTCAAAAGGCGGATAACGGTACTCCGTGACTTAAGTCGGTTCTTTCAGTTTCCCATAATAACTGATATCTGTATATATTTGTGCAATTCTTTGCTCTTTCTCTCTTCTTTGAATCTCTTCTCCAATTCTCATTTCAAAATGGACACCATTCTTGAAAAATTGAAAAAGTACTTTCCCGCTCTGCCTCAGAATGCGATTACAAAAATTTACCGTGCTAGGTGTGAAAGATTGAAGTTGTTAATGAATCATGGAATTCCTGAAGATATTCGCTGGCTGATTGAAGCAAAGGTTCGATTATCAGGTGAGTCCTCCAATTCTTTCATTTCACACATGCCTGGAACAGGTAAAAGCACTTTTGCAAAGAAACGTCGTGCAAAACGACTGAAAGTCTGTCACAAATGTGCCAGATGGACTTGCACTGCATCATGTCGTTCTTTAGGAATGGTATCTATAAACCGTGAAGATAAAATACAATTCATTAAGGATGGCCTGAGTAAGGGGTCTTTAGATAATCTTTTGTTGACCCTTGAGACGCATCCTAGTGGAGATGTGCATCGTGCAATTCATGATTTATGGCCCCATTTTCATAAAGAACATGATAGACTTAGTCTTGGGAATCTGACTAAAAAAGACCCTGTTTGCCAGTTTTTAAGAAAACTGGATGGGAAGCCTATCCCCGACCCATAGAGGGCGTTTAAGCCGTTCTTGGACGTAAAACCAAGGAAAGATGTGAGCCACAATCACAACTACCTGTACATACACATGTTTTTTCAAATAAATGAATAAATAAATAAAGAGAGAGAGAGAGAGTGTGTGACTCTAGCTGGTCTACATATAGGTGGTATGATTGCATCTTCAATTTCTCATCTATAAAATCTTCCCTTCCTTTCCCTCATTTCTACTTATCCCTTACATTAGACAAATATAGAAGCGTGTAGAAATGGCAGGTTCCTCAAGTTATCACATAAAAAATATTTGTGTTTTCGGTGGATCCAGTCCTGGGAAGGAAATAGCTTTTTTTAGAAGCAGCAAATCATCTTGGTCAGGTACTAGCTGAGAAAAAGATTCATTTAGTGTATGGAGGAGGCAGCCTTGGGTTAATGGGGGGTGTGGCAATAGCTGCATTTTTAGGAGGTAGTCAAGTTTTGGGGGTCGTCCCCGAAGCTTTAACAAAAGGGGACATCATTGGAAGAACAATTGGCGAGGAACTACAGGTCTCCACAATGTTTGATCGAATGAATACAATGTTTAACCATGCTGATGCCTTCATTGCCTTGCCAGGTGGTCTGGGCACATTGGAAGAGATCTTTCATATTTCCTCTTGGGCCCAACTTCACATTCACCATAAACCTATAGGTTTGCTCAATGTTAATGGTTTTTATGATACTTTGTTGTCTTTTCTTGACCAAGCTGTGGAACAGGAATTTCTAACATCTTCGGCACGACAAATCATAATCTCTGCTGCTACGGCTGAACAATTGATTGACAAACTACAATCTTTCACCCCTGTAATTGATCATTCCATGAGTCGCATCAATTGGTCAACTACAGAAAGCCATAAAAAGCTTAGATTGGATTTGAGCCTTCGTTTGTGAATCCTTGTGTCTTTTGGTTTTATTTCTAACATAGTATTTTGTTCTGTTATTTCTTATATTTGTTTAAGTGTGTTTCAGGTTTGTCAATGTTCGTTGTTTCAAGTGATGTCTTCTATACTCTATCTTTCTACCTTAGGACATTGAGGACAATGTCTCGTTTTGGTTGGGGGGAGAGGGTAGTAGTAATAAAAAAAAAAACTAACCAACTAACTATTTTTGTTTTTAAAAACCATTGGGCAAAACTGTTATTACTAGGATGGTAGAGTAAGGGGGAATGACTCTTGAGACGCATCTTAGTAAACATTTTCTAATGGTTATTTGCAATATTCATAACAAGGCCTATTAGAATACTTCTTGAAATATTCAGGTTTACAAACTCTCGCATTGTTATCACTTGATTCTGCTCATATACTCATTTAACAAGTATTCTTAAACCTTCATTTTCACACACACACTTTAACATATGATTGTGGGTTGCACATTGGATTATTACATTATTTATGTTCTTTTGTTAAAGGTAACAACTAAGGGATAGGGATAGTCTATAATTTGCAAAAAAAAAAAAAGAAGAAGAAGAAGAAGAAAAAAAAAAGAAAATGATGATAATAAAAACGTAGATAAGTTTGATTTCGTAACCTCCCTAACCTAAGCAATTAAGCCCGAAGGGGTGTTTTAACACCTAATACCCTAAAGTCAACTGACTTGGGAGCTATTGGCCCAAAGCTTGTTACATGGGTTAAGGAGAAAAGCTTAAGGGAATCAAACATTGCACTATCTACGTATCAGTATCTGCAACCCGAGTTACTAAGCTCGTAGGGGTGTCTCAACACCTAATGCCCTAAGATCAACTGGTCTGGGAGTCATTAGCCGAAAGCTCGTTACATGGGTTAAAGATGCATTGTGTTTTATGTTATATGTATAGATATTAAAAAAAAAGTAAAATAAAATAAAATAAAATAATCCCAACCCAAGGAAGTTAACCTTAAACATTAGAACAAAAATATTGTTTTCTTCCAACACAAGCCCCATCATCTATGTTTCATACATTGAGCACATAACAAGGAAGGTTCATTAATATTTTGTTTAAGAGGTATTGAGCAGATATATAAATTTAATGAGAGTTTGTTTATCTGGATAGATTAATGGAAGTTGAATGATGAATGCCTTGCTTTGTGGAATTTGCAAATTGTTTTTCTAGTTTAACACCTTAATTACTAGGGACTAGTAATAAGCTGGTTGGGGGGTGTGATTAGTACTTAAAAGTGCATTTTTATCAAGGTTTTATATCATCATTTTGCACTTAAAGTATCAATAACTCCTTAACTAAAGCATGTTTTATAATAACATATCTAATTATATAAGATACCTTTAATTTATGGTAAATGTTCATCATAAATGCAGGCCTATCACATAAATGAAAGAATTGATTGATGAGTTGAAGTACTGAAATTGAAAGGACAAAAAGATGGCCAAAGAGATGCTGGTGCAGTCCAAACTGGAACATAGTTCGGTAATTGGGTCATATCTGGAGCTGTAGATCTTGGATTTAGGTACATTTTATATGGATGGAAAGATAAGACATAGGCCTACAACTTTCATGTGGAGCCCAAGATTTAACAAGGCCGTTTTCAAGTCCAAATTGTAGCAACAAAGAAGAAGTTCGAATCTATCTTGCAGCCCAGACACTGTTCCGTGTTCAGCCCATATCTTGAGTTCTAGAAGTCCAAATGATCTCAAAGTTTTACCCTGGAAAGATGAGACAATTTCCTAGAACTTTCATGATTCAAGTTTGTTCAAATTATGACGTCATCAATGACGTTTTTGGCAGACAAGAAGATAAGAATTGTCACCAAGTCAAGATGTGGCCACCTACTCATCAATTAGTCAACAAATCAATAGTTCCGAATTTTGGCCTATAAAAGGAGGCATTTTCCATGTATTTAGGCATCTTGGTTTTCAGATCAAGATCATGCTCTTGCTCTCTCTTTATATTTTGTAATGCTTAAGTTTTGCTTATAATTAATCTCTTGCTTATGCTTTTCATTTCCTTTCCTTGTTTATTTATGTTTCTTTCTTTCATTATGTCTAGCTAAATTAATTATGTCAAGGTGAAAAGGGTACACTAATGGTGTAAGAATAAATATAATATAAACTTAACATGGACCTTAATGCTGGATACTAACATGCTTTATATTTGTTATCTTGTTCACTTATAATACTTTGCTTGTTAAATGGTTAATCTAGATTTATGTTGTATAACATTTGGTACAACAAATACTTGACACTTTCATAGCCCATACTGTATGGTATAACCGACACCTGAGCTATGAAAGGAACTTGATTTGTTGTTAACATAAGTTATAATCATGAATGCCTGACAACATTTACAAGTATTAGCATTATTCGAATAAGATAACTAATGTAATCATGTTAACAATTTATAATCCGATTGGAACCTCCTTTGTGTGTGGTTTCCAGTTGAATAATAAGAGTTTATACTATACTTGTTTGATGTACCATTAGTGGATCCTCTAACCTTGACATTTGTTGTTATCATTGTTTAATCCTACGCTAATCTTCCATCTCAAAAGTTCTCATCAACTTCTTCCTCTTCTTCTTCACTATTATTATTATCATCATTATTCTTGTTGTTGTTGTTGTATTATTGTTGCTTATAATCTATACAAGTAACCTCCCTGTGGTTCGACCCCGGTCTTGCCGGGTTATTTATTACTTCGACACTCCTGCACTTGGGAAAAGACATCAATCTTTTGGTCGTGTCAAGTTTTTGGCGCCGTTGCCGGGGAGGTAAATTCTTGTACAAATTATAATATTTATTTTATTTTCTCTTTTCTCTTTTCTTGTATCTAACTTTGTTTCTTTTGTTTTGTTTCTCTTTCTTTTGTTTTCTTCTTCCTTTTATTCTCTTCTTACACTTGCATGAGAGTGTGGTCACGTACATTAAGTGGTAGACTTTGTAGGGTATCCTCATCATTTTCAGAAAATATGGTTGAAGAAGATAACCAATCACTTCATAATGAAAATAATGAGAATATTCGGGTTAGAACACTTAGAGACCACATGAATCCCACAAGAACAAGTGCACCCTCATGCATAGTTTTTCCTCCTGATGCATCTCATTTTAATTTTAAGACAGGCATTATTCAACTTTTACCATCTTTTCATGGCTTAGATTTAGAAAATTCATACTTGCATTTAAGAGAATTTGAGGAGGTTTGCAACACATATAATGACTCAAATTGTAGCATGAACACCATTAGATTGAAGCTTTTTACTTTTTCATTAAAAGATAAAGCTAAAACATGGCTACAAAATTTGAGACCTGGATCCATTCGTGCTTGGGATGAAATGCAACAACAATTTTCAAAGAAGTTTTTTCCATCTCACAGAACGAACTCTTTCAAAAGACAAATCATTACTTTCTCTCAACAACCAGGGGAAACATTTTATCAATGTTGGGATAGGTATCGAGATTTGCTTAATACTTGCCCCCATCATGGTTTTGAAACATGGAGATTAGTTTCACATTTTTATGAAGGGTTAACTCCTAGAGATAGGCAAATGGTTGAATTGATGTGCAATGGAACTTTTGAGGATAAAGACCCTAATGAAGCAATGGAATACCTAGACTTGCTAGCTGAAAATGCGCAAAATTGGGACACCACAGGTATTTATGAGGCACCAAGTAAAACCCAACCTCATACATCTAGTGGAGGTATGTACAACCTTAGGGAAGATCATGACCTCCAAGCCAAGTTTGCATCTTTAGCTAGAAAGGTTGAGGCACTAGAATTAAAAAAGAGTGGTCAACTAAAATCTATTCAAGACATTGCATGTCAAATCTGTGAAACCAACGAACATTCAACCAATGATTGTCCAACCTTGCCTTCTTTTAAGGAATGTCTTCATGAACAAGCCCATGCATTAAAAAGTTTTGAAAGGCCCAACCATAACCCATATTCGCAAACATATAACCCTGGTTGGAGAAATCATCCAAATTTCAGTTGGAAGAGTGAGAACAATAATGCTCAAACTTCACAGCCATCATTTCAAGCACATCATAATTTCCAAAATTCTCATGGATATGCACCTCCTTATGCTCCACCTCCTAGAAAAAATCTTGAGGTAACATTGCATGTATTTATGGAAAAGCAAGAGACAATTAACACTCAACTTGCTCAAAGCATGACAGATTTTAAAGATACTCTTGTAAAATTGACATTTGTTCTCAGTTTCCAAGAGAAAGGTAAGTTTCCTTCTCAACCACAACAAAATCCAAAGGGGCAATACAATTTGAATGCAGGTAGTTCGGGAAGCCAACACATGGATCACGTCAAGTCAGTCATCACTCTTCGCAGTGGTAAGGTTATTGAAAAACCCACTCTTGAACCTTGTGAGAATGATGATGAATCAATCTCTGAGGGTAAGGAAGGGGTTGAATCTGATCATTGCAAAGAAAAGACTGATTCTCCGCCAGCACTTCCATTTCCTCATGCCATGACGAAACAAAGGAAAGTCAATCACAACTCTAAAATCTTTGAAACCTTCAAACAGGTAAGGATCAATATACCTTTGCTGGATGCTATCAAACAGGTTCCTTCTTATGCTAAATTTTTGAAAGATCTGTGCACTGTGAAGAGAAAACTGAATGTGAAAAAGAAAGCCTTTTTAGCCGAACAAGTAAGTGCCATTCTTCAGAACAATAATGCTTTGAAATATAAAGACCCTGGTTGTCCGACAATTTCTTGCTTTATTGGAGAATATAAAATTGAAAGAGCCTTACTTGATCTTGGAGCTAGTGTGAATTTACTTCCATATTCAGTT
Source organism: Populus nigra (assembly GCF_951802175.1). Classification (NCBI taxonomy): domain Eukaryota; kingdom Viridiplantae; phylum Streptophyta; class Magnoliopsida; order Malpighiales; family Salicaceae; genus Populus; species Populus nigra. Next base: position 2,563,617 of record NC_084853.1, read on the forward strand.
TTTCAAAGTCTCAATCTAGGTGAGTTAAAACCAACTTCTGTAACTCTTTTACTTGCCGATAGATCTGTAAAAGTGCCTAGAGGAATAGTTGAAGATGTGTTAGTACAAGTCGATAAGTTCATTTATCCTGTGGATTTTATTGTCTTGGACACACAACCTGTTAAAGCATGCAATTCATTTCCTGTTATTTTAGGGCGTCCATTTCTTGCAACCTCTAATGCATTGATTAATTGTAGGAATGGACTGATGAAGCTATCATTTGGGAACATGACATTGGAGATGAATATTTTCAACATTTGCAAGCAACCTCGAGATGATAATGATTTACAAGAAGTAGATTTTATTGAAGAATTGGTTTATGATCAATTTGAATCTACTTTGAGTAATACTGAGTTTGATGAATTTGAAGATTTGCAAATGACTTATTCTCAGGAAAAAATCACGAATGAAAAAGGCATTGAAAATGTTGATGCGAATCTTTTGTCAAGAGTGACAACAGATTCGATATCTGACATCACACCAACCGATGATTACTTTCCTGATAAATCCTTACTTTCTCTTAGTTCAATGCCTTGGTTTGCTAAAAATATCAATTTCCTTGCCTCAGGAGATTTGCCAACTCTTTGGAGTACCGAAGACAAAGATCAGTTTCTGAACGAAGTGAAGAAATTTAATTGGGATGACCCTTACTTATTTGAATATTGTCCTGATCAAATATTTCGAAGATGCATTCCTGACAATGAGGTAAGTAATGTCATTAAATTTTGTCATTCTGAAGCATGTGGGAGTCATTTCTCGTCAAAAAAGACAGCTGCGAAAATTTTACAAAATGGATTTTATTGGCCCACCATTTTCAAGGACACGCATGCATTTTGCAAAGCTTGTGAAAATTGTCAAAAGTCAGGATTTATTTCAAAACATAAGGAATCTTTAGATAATCTTCTATTGACTTTGGAGACATATCCTGGTGGAGATGTGCATTGTGCATTTCAAGACTTATGACCCCATTTCCATAAAGAACGTGATCGACTTAGTCTTGGGAATCTGACTATAAAAGACTCTGTTTGCCAGTTTTTAAGAAAACTGGATGGGAAGCCTATCCCCGACCCATAGAGGGCGTTTAAGCCGTTCTTGGACGTAAAACCAAGGGAAGATGTGAGCCACAATCACAACTACGATTTGAGTCTTAGTTTGTAAAAATTTATGTCTTTTGGTTTTATTAATAGCATAATATCCTTTTGTTTTGTTATCTCTTATATTTGTTTAAGTGTGTTTCAGGATTGTCAGTGTTCGTTGTTTCAGGTAATGTCTTCTATACGCTATCTTTCTACCTTAAGACATTGAGGACAATGTCTCGTTTTGGTTGGGGGGAGAGGGTAGTAGTATTTAAAAAAAAAAAAAAAAAACTAACCAACTAACTGTTTTTGTTTTAAAAACCATTGGGCAAAACTGTTATTACTAGGATGGTAGAGTAAGGGGGAATGACTCTTGAGACGCATCTTAGTAAACATTTTCTAATGGTTATTTGCAATATTCATAACAAGGCCTATTAGAATACTTCTTGAAATATTTAGGTTTACAAACTCTCGCATTGTTATCACTTGATTCTGCTCATATACTCATTTAACAAGTATTCGTAAACCTTCATTTTCACACACACACTTTAACATATGATTGTGGGTTGCACATTGGATTATTACATTATTTATGTTCTTTTGTTAAAGGTAACAACTAAGGGATAGGGATAGTCTATAATTTGCAAAGAAAAGAAAAAGAAAAAAAAAGAAAAAGAAAAAGAAAAAGAAAAAGAAAAAGATGATAATAAAAACGTAGATAAGTTTGATTTCGTAACCTCCCTAACCTAAGCAATTAAGCCCGAAGGGGTGTTTTAACACCTAATACCCTAAAGTCAACTGACTTGGGAGCTATTGGCCCAAAGCTTGTTACATGGGTTAAGGAGAAAAGCTTAAGGGAATCAAACATTGCACTATCTACGTATCAGTATCTGCAACCCGAGTTACTAAGCTCGTAGGGGTGTCTCAACACCTAATGCCCTAAGATCAACTGGTCTGGGAGTCATTAGCCGAAAGCTCGTTACATGGGTTAAAGATGCATTGTGTTTTATGTTATATGTATAGATATTAAAAAAAAAGTAAAATAAAATAAAATAAAATAATCCCAACCCAAGGAAGTTAACCTTAAACATTAGAACAAAAATATTGTTTTCTTCCAACAAAAGCCCCATCATCTATGTTTCATACATTGAGCACATAACAAGGAAGGTTCATTAATATTTTGTTTAAGAGGTATTGAGCAGATATATAAATTTAATGAGAGTTTGTTTATCTGGATAGATTAATGGAAGTTGAATGATGAATGCCTTGCTTTGTGGAATTTGCAAATTGTTTTTCTAGTTTAACGCCTTAATTACTAGGGACTAGTAATAAGCTGGTTGGGGGGTGTGATTAGTACTTAAAAGTGCATTTTTATCAAGGTTTTATATCATCATTTTGCACTTAAAGTATCAATAACTCCTTAACTAAAGCATGTTTTATAATAACATATCTAATTATATAAGATACCTTTAATTTATGGTAAATGTTCATCTTAAATGCAGGCCTATCACATAAATGAAAGAATTGATTGATGAGTTGAAGTACTGAAATTGAAAGGACAAAAAGATGGCCAAAGAGATGCTGGTGCAGTCCAAACTGGAACATAGTTCGGTAATTGGGTCATATCTGGAGTTGTAGATCTTGGATTTAGGTCCATTTTATATGGATGGAAAGATAAGACATAGGCCTACAACTTTCATGTGGAGCCCAAGATTTAAAAAGGCCGTTTTCAAGTCCAAATTGTAGCAACAAAGAAGAAGTCCGAATCTGTCCTGCAGCCCAGAAACTGTTCCTTGTTCAGCCCATATCTTGAGTTCTAGAAGTCCAAATGATCTCAAATTTTTACCCTGGAAAGATGAGACAATTTCCTAGAACTTTCATGATTCAAGTTTGTTCAAATTATGACGTCATCAATGACGTTTTTGGCAGACAAGAAGATAAGAATTGTCACCAAGTCAAGATGTGGCCACCTACTCATCAATTAGTCAACAAATCAATAGTTCCGAATTTTGGCCTATAAAAGGAGGCATTTGCCATGTATTTAGGCATCTTGGTTTTCAGATCAAGATCATGCTCTTGCTCTCTCTTTATATTTTGTAATGCTTAAGTTTTGCTTATAATTAATCTCTTGCTTATGCTTTTCATTTCCTTTCCTTGTTTATTTATGTTTCTTTCTTTCATTATGTCTAGCTAAATTAATTATGTCAAGGTGAAAAGGGTACACTAATAGTGTAAGAATAAGTATAATATAAACTTAACATGGACCTTAATGCTGGATACTAACATGCTTTATATTTGTTATCTTGTTCACTTATAATACTTTGCTTGTTAAATGGTTAATCTAGATTTATGTTGTATAACATTTGGTACAACAAATACTTGACACTTTCATAGCCCATACTGTATGGTATAACCGACACCTGAGCTATGAAAGGAACTTGATTTGTTGTTAACATAAGTTATAATCATGAATGCCTGACAACATTTACAAGTATTAGCATTATTCGAATAAGATAACTAATGTAATCATGTTAACAATTTATAATCCGATTGGAACCTCCTTTGTGTGTGGTTTCAAGTTGAATAATAAGAGTTTATACTATACTTGTTTAATGTACCATTAGTGGATCCTCTAACCTTGACATTTGTTGTTATCATTGTTTAATCCTTACATTAATTTTCCATCTCAAAGTTCTCATCAACTTCTTCTTTAGTATTAATATTACTATTATTATTACTACTACTACTACTAGTATTACTATTACTATTATTATTATTATTACTATTATTGTTATTTTTATTATTGTTACTATTGTTGTTGTTGTATTATTGTTGTCTATAATTTATACAATTAACCTCCCTGTGGTTCGACCCCGGTCTTGCCGGGTTATTTATTACTTCGACACTCCTGCACTTGGGAAAAGACATCAATCTTTTGGTCGTGTCAAGTTTTTGGCGCCGTTGCCGGGGAGGTAAATTCTTGTACAAATTATAGTATTTATTTTATTTTCTCTTTTCTCTTTTCTTGTATCTAACTTTGTTTCTTTTGTTTTGTTTCTCTTTCTTTTGTTTTCTTCTTCCTTTTATTCTCTTCTTACACGTGCATGAGAGTGGTCACGTACATTAAGTGGTAGACTTTGTAGGGTATCCTCATCATTTTCAGAAAATATGGCTGAAGAAGATAACCAATCACTTCATAATGAAAATAATGAGAATATTCGGGTTAGAACACTTAGAGACCACATGAATCCCACAAGAACAAGTGCATCCTCATGCATAGTTTTTCCACCTGATGCATCTCATTTTAATTTTAAGACAGGCATTATTCAACTTTTACCATCTTTTCATGGCTTAGATTTAGAAAATTCATACTTGCATTTAAGGGAATTTGAGGAGGTTTGCAACACATATAATGACTCAAATTGTAGCATGAACACCATTAGATTGAAGCTTTTTCCTTTTTCATTAAAAGATAAAGCTAAAACATGGCTACAAAATTTGAGACCTGGATCCATTCGTGCTTGGGATGAAATGCAACAACAATTTTCAAAGAAGTTTTTTCCATCTCACAGAACGAACTCTTTCAAAAGACAAATCATTACTTTCTCTCAACAACCAGGGGAAACATTTTATCAATGTTGGGATAGGTATCGAGATTTGCTTAATACTTGCCCCCATCATGGTTTTGAAACATGGAGATTAGTTTCACATTTTTATGAAGGGTTAACTCCTAGAGATAGGCAAATGGTTGAATTGATGTGCAATGGAACTTTTGAGGATAAAGACCCTAATGAAGCAATGGAATACCTAGACTTGCTAGCTGAAAATGCGCAAAATTGGGACACCACAGGTATTTATGAGGCACCAAGTAAAACCCAACCTCATACATCTAGTGGAGGTATGTACAACCTTAGGGAAGATCATGACCTCCAAGCCAAGTTTGCATCTTTAGCTAGAAAGGTTGAGGCACTAGAATTAAAAAAGAGTGGTCAACTAAAATCTGTTCAAGACATTGCATGTCAAATCTGTGAAACCAACGAACATTCAACCAATGATTGTCCAACCTTGCCTTCTTTTAAAGAATGTCTCCATGAACAAGCTCATGCATTAGACAGTTTTCAAAGGCCCAACCATAACCCATATTCACAAACATATAACCCTGGTTGGAGAAAGCATCCAAATTTCAGTTGGAAGAGTGAGAACAATAATGCTCAAACTTCTCAGCCACCATTTCAAGCACATCATAATTTCCAAAATTCTCATGGATATGCACTTCCTTATGCTCCCCCTCCTAGAAGAAATCTTGAGGAAACATTGCATGCATTTATGGAAAAGCAAGAGGCAATTAACACTCAACTTGCTCAAAGCATGACAGATTTTAAAGATACTCTTGCAAAGTTCACATCTGCTCTCAGTTTCCAAGAGAAAGGTAAGTTTCCTTCTCAACCACAACAAAATCCAAAGGGGCAATACAATGTAAATGCAAGTAGTTCTGGAAGCCAACACATGGATCAGGTCAAATCAGTCATCACTCTTCGTAGTGGTAAGGTTATTGAAAAACCCATTCTTGAACCTTGTGAGAATGATGATAAGTCAATCTCTGAGGGTAAGGAAGGGGTTGAATCTGATCATTGCAAAGAAAAGACTGATTCGCCGCCAGCACTTCCATTTCCTCATGCCATGACTAAACAAAGGAAAGTCAATCACAACTCTGAAATTTTTGAAACTTTCAAACAGGTAAGGATCAATATACCTTTTGCTGGATGCTATCAAACAGGTTCCTTCTTATGCTAAATTTTTGAATGCGAAGGAGAACATCTCTCTCTATCCGACACTGACTACTCTTTTTTTTTTTATCAAATGTTAGAATTTTATAGATCAAAAAGATAGACTAGCTGGAAAACCAGCAAGCCAATTATACACCTGTACAGAACAAGCCAGTAGGAATAGGCTCCCAGCAAGCACAAAGACAAATACAACCTAAAGAAACAGGCCATCAATTATTTTAGAAACCTAGAGACTACATGTGCCAAGGATAACCGAGGAAAGTAGATGCCATCAACAAATCATCAAAACAAACCATAAACATATAAAAGCTAACACCCTATACACAAAAAACCCAGAAGCCATAAGCTAAAGACCACGAACCACCCAAGGATAGAAGTAAGTGGGCCTAGCAGCAAAGGGTGACACGTGAAGCCAATATACATGTACCATGCATCCACATAGTGATGAATCACAAGGAGAAAGCTATGAGCAACAAACACAGGGGGGGATGCAAGACAAAATGACGGGCCCAACGACAATCTTCAGCACGTGGAAATACATGCACATCAAAGACTTCACCATGCACACCCAAAACCGCACCATGCAAAACCAAACTAGAGGGCGAGCGATATGCATGAGAGTGACTGGCCATGAAGAACTGAATATAAACCATGAAGAGGATCGCGATAACCAACAGCGGAGGACTACTAGCAGAAGAGAAGCTATAGCAATATCTCTTGCGACCCAAAGATTAGACCTATAACCATCCATCCAAGATGTTCACCCTACAACCAATTAGAGGTGGTCTTTGTCATGAAAATGGAACACAATATAAAACAAGATTTGGAATCTTCTGAAAACAGTATCAACTCCTCTAGACTTTGCTTCAAAAACCCGTTTATTTCTTTCTTCCCAGATAAGATACACCGTGATGGCCAAGGAGACTCTTCTCATCCGAAACTCCATGTTGTATCTCTTGGAGTGTAGCCCACGAAGTGCACTGTTTAAGGTCAACATCCTCCTGCCAATTCTAAGCCAAGATTTTATCTTAGCCCACAAGCGACCCATCCAAATACAAGCGAAAAACAGATGGCCATGGGTGTCTTCCTCACATCGACATAAAACACAAGTGGGGTCAATAAGGATAAATCACAACCTGTCGCGGGTTCGAAGTTTACCCATGATAGCCAGCCATAGTATGAAGTTTTATTGTAGAATTAGACCAGTTACTCATCAAAGAGATGCTCTCCACCTCTAAGTCCCTATAGTGCTGAAAAATAAGGTCCCTAACAGAGAGGATTACTTTCCACAATGGGCAAGAGGAATGATGCGCTTGGACAATCTAAATGGTGCCACTGCTCAAGTAAAAATGGTGGATCTAGCAAATCCAAACTGAGTCTGTTTTAAGATGTATATGCTATAATTGTTTGCCAAGAAAGCTTCTGTTACGGGCACAAAGATCAAATAAACCCAGACCACCTTCTGTTTTAGGCATGCAAATAGTCTTCCAGGCAACTAGAGTTGAAGAGCCTCAACAGGCATCACTAGTCCATAGAAATACTTTTTTTTTGTATCAAATGTAAGAATTGTATATATCAAAATTTCACAAGCTAGAAACCAGCAATATATGTAGACAAACATAGTCAGGCAAAGGGAACAAACTCCCTTGAACAAACCATAGCAAGACCAGCTTGCTTAATAAAAAGCAAAGGGAACAGACTCCCTTGTACAACCTAAAATCAAAGGGAATAGGCTCCCTTAAACATGCATGAAAGCCATATAGAAATAAACATACATAAAAACAAACCTAGCAGACAAAGAAGCATCTGCCTGGATATAAACTCTCTTTTTTTTAATGAAATGTAAGAATTTATAGATCAAAACTGAACAAGCTGGAAACCAGTAGTAGATATATACAGAGCAAAGGGAATAGACTCCCTTGAGAAAACCAAAGCAAGCAGATCTTGCTGAATAGAAGAGAAACAATATCACAAAAGGCTTGTGCTAGGGAACAGCCTCCCCAGAACAAGCAAACCGACCATAAATCACAACAATGTGCAGAAACCAGAAGGTAACATTCTCCCTAAAGAAACCGAAGCAAGCCTATGTTGTAGAATAGTAGAAATACTCCTTTTTTTAAATCAAATGTAAGAATTGTATAGATAAAAAATAAACAAGTTGGAGACCATTAGTAAATAAATACAAATATATCTAGATAAAGGGAACAGACTCCCTTGAACAACCTATAAGCAAGACAACCTTGCTGATTAGAAGCAAAGGGAACAGACTCCCTTGAACAACAAAGGGAACAAGCTCCCTAGAATAAGCATCAAAGCTATATGACAATAAACATACATAAAAACCCAAGCAAGCAAGTAAAGAAAGCATCAGCTTGGAGTCCTAAAAATTGGCTGTATTAGAGAGACAATTCTCCTTCCAACCCAGCTGATTGGTTGCAATTGCAGGCATCAAAACTCCTCAACAAACCGGCTATCCATAAAAGCAAAGCAGCCTCTCCAATATAGCAACATGCAAGGGGACCAAACATTAGGGGAGAGAGCCTCACCCAGCCAGATCCTTTTACCAAGTAATCAAGAGAAACCATCCGCGCATTGTCACCAGTAGATCAAACCTGCCCCACAACGTTGTCTAAAGCTCTACTATAACAGACTCCATTTGAAAATTCTCCACTAAGAACAAACTAGCAGAGCAACGACAGAGTACACAACAAGTAGCCTAAGCATTTGAGGAGAGAGTCTCACCCAAACTGTTGGGATCCATAACAACTATCTAGAGAAAAATAGAGTGGGAACAGACACCATAAGAGCCCAAAAAAAGAACCCGATGGCAACCAAATCAGACCTGCATAAAAACCAAAATAGAACAATATAGAACAAAGGGGCGTACAGTCTGGACATGGGGAGAGAACCTCACCCAGTCAGACAGAGCCCCAGCAAAGCAGCAGTACGTCAACAGGCAAAGGCAACCATAAGGAAGGAGGACATCCACAGCAAGCAAAGTGCATATCGGATAAACCAGAGCACCATGTCAGCAAAGAGGGGCCAAGCATTTGGGGAGAGAGCCTCATCCAAACAGGCAAAGAAATCCTTTGCAGCAGGACACCACACATTGCCAAAATAGCACATACTCTAGCTTAGCCTCATGACCCTAAAGCAGCCTCCACCTACAGTAAAGACCATCAATCCAAGACACCAAGACCTGACAAGGAAGCTAAGAACCATGCATCAGCAAGCATCACCCAACAAGGGGAGGAGAGATGCATGGCAGTAACCAAGAGAACAAGCCAGATAAGAAACACAACAACTCTAGCAAATCATAAGTCCAGCCAGCTACAAGAAGCACAACACACCAAGCTGCATATAGCAGCAACAAGCTAACTATCCTGCATAACACAAGCTAAGGAGGAAAGCTAGCATCACAACAAGCAGTCCCAGGACACACTTCAATAGTAACAAATCTGCAGTCAAGCTCAATGAAGCTACCCAACAAATATAGCATCAACAAGAATTCTCATCCAATTCAACCAAGAGACAAACAAGCGCCTTCCAGCCATCCAGTAATAGCCAAGAGAAGGAGTAGGACATATACAGAACAAAATACAATAACAGCAAGCTATAACAAAGCAAGGAGAACCTGCAATACAAAAATATGAGGTTTATTACCCCATGTTATGCCAGAAGGTAAGCATGCGCTCTATTACACAAGGGACAAAACATTACAGAGGATGGCGAGTAGGGAAAACCCTACCAAGGCTAGAAGCTCTGATGCAAAGAAGAACAACAATCCAGGTAGCAAATCCTTCGAAGAACCCAGCACCATCAGGGTTAGCAGAGAAATCAACGCCGATGATGGTGATATGAATAGTGTGAATATGAACAAAAGAGAAGCCAGAGACCCCATCAGGCCAAACAAAAAGCAGATCCTTGACAAAAAAAGGCGGAGAGAAAGAAATCAAACCTCCATCTAATTTGTCTGAACAAAGATGACGCCCATCAAAGTGGCCATCGCCAGAACAATCATCAATAGGATAAGGTATCCCCAGCAAGCACATCTAAGAGACATACTCTTTTTTTTTAATCAAAATGCAAGTACGTATTATAGATCTAAAGTAACAAGGCTGATGACCTAGCAAGTTAATATACAAACATGTACCATCGACCCAAAAAATAATAACATATGCCTAGACTGGCAATGACCATATAAACATGAATAATTAGTGGGGAATATCCTCCCCACAAAACATAGATAGCCTATCTGATAGGTTAGAAAAGAAACCTATTCTAGAACAGGTGTCTAAAATAACCAGCCTTGAAAGTGATCCAACAAATCAACACACAGCTGTCATCAATCTTGCATCCCATCTGTCTGCCACACGGAAGAAACTGCTTGGTATTCACCCATGCAGCGTGAAGGAGATTCCACACACAACAAACAGCTTTCATCAATTGCATTCCATCTGTCTGCGACATGGAAGAACCCGCTTGGACCAGCTACTCACTCGCCCATGCAGCAGCATTGCATGCAGCGTGAAAGAGATTCCACGCGTTGCAAGCATTGCATTGCATGCAGCGTGAAAGAGATTACACGCCTTGCATGCAGCAGCATTGCATGTATCCAGAACACTGTTCATCTTCCTCATATAAAAGCAGCAATTCCCATCTACCACGTCAGATGAAGACCATCCAAAGCAAAGGACCATCAACAATAACCAGACCAACCAGCACAGATTACTACTGTCAGCAGTCAACAAGATATGGAAATAACGTGAAAACTACAACAGCAAACCAACCAGCAGCAAGAAGCGAACAAAAGACTGCCCTGAACCGCTACAGACCAAACCAACCAGCAGCAAGAAGCAAACAAAAGACTGCCCTAAACCGCTGATCATCAAAAACCGCAACCACGCACCTCAGCCAACATTGAGAATGTGATGGTCTTTTTCATAGAAATGAAAAACAGTATAAAACATAACCTGAAATTTTCGAAAGGCATTTCCCACCGAAGTACAAGATCCATAAAAAATACTCTTGTTCCTTTCTTCCCAAATAAGATAAACCGTGAGACCTAAAGAGACTCTTTTCATTCGTGCTTCCAAGTTATTTCCCCTGGAGTGTAGTCCCCTGATGGCACTGGTCACGGTCATCATCCTCCTACTGATGCGTAGCCACAACTTGATTTGCAACCAGAAGCAAGCTGTCCAAGAACAAGTGAAAAATAAATGGCTATGTGATTCCTCTATTTGTCCACAAAGAACACTTTGAAAAAACCGAAGTCGATCTTTTGTTCTCGATTTTCTCAACACCGCTAGCCATAAAATGAAGTTGTGTCTTGGCATAGACCATTGCTCCCATATCACTCGTGCCTAGTTTACTTGAGGACCAGAGAGTCTAAAATAATTATATGCTTTCGCCGAGAAGTTGCCATCCCCACGGTTCCATTGCCGAAGTAAAGTAACTGCTTCCTCTAGGCTCCCGCAATCTTCAAGTAACTGATCTTTTAACAGGATAATGGATTTCCAAAGGGGGGATGTAGAGTGATGAGCAGTCACAGACCATATAGTATTCTGTTGTAGGTAAAAGTGATGAATTTATTGGATCCATATGGAGTTTGTTTTGAGATGAATGTTCCAGAGTTGTTTTGTTAAGAAGCTCTTGTTTCGAGCCTTTTAGTCAAATAAACCCAGGCCCTCTTCCTTCTTGGGAGACAAAGCTGTTTCCAGGCTATAAGAGCAGAGTTACTTTTTGTATAGTTGCTTGACCACAAGAAGTTCCTGTAGATGCAAATAATTTGATTAATTACACTACTCGGCATAGAAAAAATGCTAAGCCAAACCATGCCATAGAGAACTGTTTGCTCTAGCTCCAACCTCCCAGCATAAGTGAGATGTTTCCCTATCCAACTTTGCACTCTCAATTCCAATTTCTGCAACAGAGGAGAGTATTGACTTGCTACAAGTCTGTGGGGGCTGAAAGGAATACCGAGATATTTAAAGGGAAAACTGTTGGAATATTGCCAATTATATAGCTGCCATTGTCAAAGAAGATGGCTGCCATATGAGAGTCAAAGAGGGCTGCTGGTGCAGCATTTGCAGCCCCTTGACATTGTCAAAGGAGGCTACAATGGTGGGTTGTTGGTGGCAGCCATCATTGTTGACAAAGGAGCAAGAGGAGCTGTCATTGAAGCCTATAAATAGACACCAAGAGTGCAGCACAAAATGAGAGAGAGAGCAAGAACAAAAGAGAGAAGAAGAGAGAAAGAAAGAGAAGGGCTGCCACCAGCAGCCCTGCTGCCTTATGCAGCTGCTACCCTATGTAGCAATGAGAGATGAGAGTTGAGTGAATGTGATCCTACTCCATGTGTTGTATTCTTTCTCTATCTCTAATAATATCGATCTCTCCCGTGGATGTAGGCAATTAGCCGAACCATGTTACATATTGTGTTAGTGTGCTTAGCCTCCTTTAAGCAATGATCATGAACACCACCGTTCCGTGAGGGGGAGCAGAATCCCCAACAATTGGTATCAGAGCCACCACTAGTGGTTTCTCCCACCAACAAAAACTACCTTCTCTGAAGCCAGTATCATTGAGGATTAACTGCTTTAAAGTTTCACTAACGCCCCCAAAATATATTGATGATTTTGCTGTATTTATAGTCAACCTCGAAGTCTGCCCGATGATTATTAGCTGCTGAAATATAGTGAAAACCGAGTGTCTATCCCCACGAGACAACAAAAGTACATCATCAGCAAAAGCAAGGTGCCGTATATCATGGACATTACATTTCGGGTGGAAACGAAAATCACAATTCCTCAATGCTAGCTTAAGCATTCTGGAGAAGTATTCCATGCATAAGATGAACAAATATAGAGATAATGGATCACCTTGTCTAACTCCACTCTTTTCAGGAAAGAAGCCATAAAGATTGCCATTAACTGCAACGAGAAGGATATAGTTTCAACACATTTCATAATTAAATGCACAAATCATTTTGGGAAGCCAAACATGTGAAGCAACTGACACAAGAAATGCCATTGAACTAAATCAAAAGCTTTCTTAAAATCAACCTTCATGAGACATTTAGGAGAAGCTCTCTTCCTGCCATGATGACGAAGAAGCTCCTGAACTAAATTGATGTTGTCTGACATCATTCTCTCACCTAGAAAGGCATTCTGCATTGGACTAATGATGTCATTTAGAGCAGAAGCTAATCTCCCCGAAAGGATTTTAGATATCATTTTGTAGACCACATTGAAGCAGGAAATGGGCTGGAAGTCAGCTGCTGTATTTACATTTTCTGCCTTGGAGATCAGAGCAATAATAGAGTGGTTAACTTGCCTCAAAAGTTCCCCAGAAATGAAGAAATTTTGAACTGCTGCACAAAAATCCCCTCCAATGACATCCCAAGATTTTTTGAAGAAGAATGAAGAGTACCCATCTGGCCCTGGAGCTTTGTCATTCCCAATACCAAACAGAGCATTTTTAATATCATCGTTAGATATAAGAGCTAAGAGAGACTCATGAGAACTTTCATTAAGGCAAGGCCCACTTTGAATAACATCTATATCTAGGGGGAGAGTTTCCTTACAAGAGCCTAGGAGTTGCTGGGAGAACCTGACGAATTCTTCACCAATTTCAGCCTCTGATGTAGTCAGGGTGCTGTCACTGCAGTCAATAGTAGGAATATAATTCCTTTTGTTTTTCATATTCATAAGTGCATGAAAAAAACTTGTGCCTCTATCACTGTCTTTGAAAAATTTGCATTTAAGTTTCTGCGAGAAGAACATTTTCTCCACTGATTTAAGATTCACCAGTACCAATCGTAACTGCTTATCATGCTCCAATAAATGTAAATTGTCCCTATCATCATGGAGATCATTTTGGTGAATCTCTAGAGCTGCCTCAGCTCTAGCAACTCTTTCAGAGATATGACTAAACTGCAGCTTATTTAGCTCTTTCAAAGGCCTTTTTAGAAACTTGAGCTTCTTACAAAGAGAGAACATAGGAGAGCCTTGGATATGGCGAGTCCAGTTATCAGATACAATCTGCAAGAAATTCTCGTGAGAAGCCCACATATTGAAGAATTTAAAATTGCACCTCCCTTTTCTGATCTGATAATCAAACCGAATAATTGCTGGAGAATGATCAGAAAAGGCCCCAGGAGTGCCGAAGTGGACATGAGCTGGAGATTGAAGAGAAGACCAAGATGAATTGACTAGAACTCTATCAATTTTGCTCCATATTCTTCCATTATTCCAAGTAAAATGACAGCCCGTGAAATTGAGATCAACAAGCCCAAGGAACAATCTCTAAAATCCGATGTGTTCATAGGTGGAAACAGGCTCTCCATTGTGCTTGTCCTTTTGAGACAAGATAGAATTGAAGTCACCCATAACCAACCATGGGCAATTAGGCTGCCATGCTCTTAAGTCCGCCCATAGTGATCTTCTTGCAACAATAGTATTAGATCCGATTAAACCGACCAACCGATTAAACCGAAAAAACTGAAAAAAAATTAACCGAAAAAACCAAACCAATAAAAAAACTGAATAAACAAATTAAAAAATAAAAAAATCACCCAGTTCGGTTCAGTTCCGGTTTAAAACAGCTTAAACTGATTGAACCAGATCAAACTGGACTAGTTTAAAAAAGGTATAAAAACAATCATCCCTAACCCTAAATTACTTTTCTCCTTTCCAGCCGCCACGCCCCCTCCCCTCTCCTTTTCCAGCCTTCCCTTCCCTTTCTCAGCCATCCCCTTCCCCTTTCCCCTTTCCCCCTTCTTAGCTGCCCCACCCCCTTCCCTTTCCTAGCCTTCCCCTTCTCCTTCCCCCTTCCCCTTTTCCCCTTCACCTTTCTCAGCCGCCCCACCTTCTTCCCTTTCCCCTTTTCCCCTTCACCCTTCTCAGTCGCCCCACCCTCTTCCCCTTCCAATTTTCCCCTTCACCCTTCCCAGCCATCCCCTTCCCCTTTCCCCTTTCCCCCTTTCCCCCTTTCCCCTTCTCAACCGCTCCACCCTCTTCCCCTTCCTCTTCCCCTTCCCCTTACCCCAAAAGCAAGTGAACAATGGTTATCCAAGCTCTCCCTGTAGATCGTAAGCCCAGGAGGGCTTTTAGGAGTTATTTTATTGTGTCAAAATTGTATAGTTTGATTATTAATATACAAATATTTATTAACATCATCTGAAAAGGGAAGGGGAAACGATTGAACAATGGTTATCATTGTTACCATAGAACAGTCCGGTTTTTCTGGTTTTTTTGGCAAAAAACCGACCCAAACCGAACAAAACCGGTTCTCGATTCGGTCCGGGTTGTATTAATAAAAAATATTATTTTCTAGTTTGGTTGTATTTTTGGGTTAAAACCAGACCGAACAGGACTGTGAACACCCCTACACAAAAGTGATAGTGAAGCTAAGCTGGAGTACTAAGCTACTGATAATTACATACAACCCTTTAGCTGAACAATCCAGTAGGTCAACTTTTACCATTGATGGATTCCAAAAAACCACAATTCTGACATTGCTGGCAGCTGCAGCATTAGAAAGGAACTTCCAATGTTTCATCTGAAATTTATGCATGGAGGAAACCTCAGAAGAGTGCAATTTGGTCTTAAGAAGACCACAAACATCCATTTTATACTTCTTCATAAGGTTAACCTCCTCATGTTGCTTCAGAGGACTATTGAGTTCTTTGACATTCCAGCAATAGATAATCATCAACCAGTAGGAGAGGTAGGAGACTTCCTACCACTACCACTTGATTTGTGAGTACTACTCCTTATAGCCACAACTGGAGGAGCTGCTTTTTGAGTGGCCTCGTTACAAACCTTCTCCCCAGTCCTGACATTGCAGCCAGCAGAGGTGCTTTCACAAGGCTGCTCTTCTATTCTGATCAAAACAGCGGTTTGCAGCCAACCAACATAAGAGAGTCTAGTCATGGAAGAAGTTAATCTATCACTTAGCAGAGGTTTCCCCGGCACACCAGCAATCTTTGAGAGGCACCTAGGAGACCAGCAACTCAAGGGAAGATTAGGGAGTTTTGTAAGATCTCACATCGGAAGCGAGCGTCTGGAGCCAGGGCCTTATAAGTGCATGCTCACCTTGACTACTAAGATGTGTTTTGGGGCTATGTGTGGCTGCCAAGAACAAAACTGTGAGGGAGACCTGGGTGGAAGCCCTGGATTTGGGTGGACTAGGAGGCCCAAAGCGGACAATATCTTGCTAGTGAGGTGGGGTGTTACATGTGGTATCAGAGCTGAGGACGGCTCGTCTTAAGGTGGGGGGATTGTAAGATCCCACATCGAAAGCGAGCGTCTAGAGCCAGGGTCTTATAAGTGCATGCTCACCTTGACTAGTAAGACACATTTTGGGGCCATGCGTGGCTGCCAAGAACAAAACCGTAAGGGGGACCTGGGTGGAAGCCCTGGATTTGGGTCGACTGGGAGGCCCAAAATGGACAATATCTTGCTAGTGATATGGGGTGTTACAAGTTTGATCCAAACTGGAACTTTAGTCATCTCCGCGGAAGATAAATAAAAAAATTCAGCCATTAGTCTCACTAGTAATGGCCTACCATACACCAAATATGGACCTCCACCAAGAACAACTATTTTGTCATCAACATTACTGAATTTATAGATTAGCCAACCGGAGGCATGAATCGTAAATGTTGCTTTACACTGCTAGGTGCTACTAATAATATTATTCAAAGCTTTAAATCTTGGAGATTTGCCAGCAACATACCCAATAAGACAAGTTTTCCAAATAGCATAGTGATCATCCAAATCCTCTTCCAACGGAGAGTAAGACTTTGAATTATTTATGCTAGAAAAATGAATTAGCTTGGAACAATTTTCTAAACTAGGATTATTAGAGAACAAGTCCCCTCATTTGCCTGCAACATTTTTAGGTGGTTTAGGAATACCTAGAGTTTGGGGATCCGCTTGCCTAGGAACCCCTGAGTCTTTGTCTCGTGTCGTACTGGAATCGAGCAGAGCAGCTGGTAATGGCTCTTCACTAAGCACATCTTTCAAAAGAGCTGGATCCGGTTGGCCATCATAAGATCTGTCTTCTACAACATCAAATCCATCTTCTGCAACACATTCTTCGACCAAGACACGCTTAGGTGAAAAAGGTAGACTAGTGTCTCCAGTTGAAAAGGAGCCACTAGAGGCTTCTTCAGCATAAATGATATATTTTTCTGGGCTACATCCACCGGTGATGGGTTTGAGGACCGGTGACTTGGGTAAAGGAGCTGATCTTAGAACCTTCTGGGTTGGGGGTTGTGCCTCTAAAGCTAAAAAAGAGTCGGAGGAGAAAGTGTCCTACTTTGGGTGAGAAGACGAAGATGAAGGCTTTCGCTTGTTTCTAGCCATGGAAAGAGGCGGGAAAGAACAGTAAACGGAAATTATACACAGTAGAGAGGATTCAGTAGTAGTAAACCAAGGCACGAGGGAAAAATCTTCAAATAGAAGGAGAGCATCTCTCTCTAGTTTCTCTCTCAAGGCTTGTACATACTCTTTCTTTTTTTGATCAAATGTAAGAATTTATAAATCAAAATAAGCTGGAGAGCAATAGTACATATATACAGAATAAAACATTCCAAGGGAGCACATTACCTAAGGAAAAGGAGCCACTAAAGGCTTCTTCAGCATAAATGATGTATTTTTCCGGGCTACATCCACCGGTGATGGGTTTGAGGACTGGTGACTTGGGTAAAGGATCTGATCTGAGAACCTTCTAGGTTGGGGGTTGTGCCTTCAAAGCTAAAATAGAGTCGACGGATAAAGTGTCCTGCTTTGGGTGAGAAGACAAAGACGAAGGCTTTCACTTGTTTCTAGCCATAGAAAGAGGCGGGAAAGAACAATCAACGGGAATTATACACAGGAGAGAGGATTCAGTAGCAGTAAACCAAGGCGTGAGGGAAAAGTCTTCAAATAAAAGGAGATCATCTCTTTCTAGTTTCTCTCTCAAGGCCTTTACATACTCTCTTTTTTTAATCAAATGTAAGAATTTATAGATCAAAATAAGCTGGAGGGCAGCAGTACATATATACAGAGTAAAACATTCCAAGGGAGCACATTCCCTAAGAAAAGACTAAAACAAGCCTATCTTGCAAAACAAAGTTACAACACAAAAGGCATGTGCAGGGGAACACTCTCCCCCAGGACAAGCACACCGAAAACATAACAATGGAATAAACTCCCTTCTACTAACAAATAAACCAATCCAACGAACCAGCCTAACATCCTAAAAAGCTTGGGGGACAAGCGCCCATAGCTAACCTAGAAAACCAGCAGCACACCCAACCTGATCACAGGAACAGACTCTCTAAAATAGGCAAAAACCTATCCAGCAAACCAGCCTAACCACAACCAAGCTTAAGGTAGCAGAACAGCAACCCGAAATCAAACCAGTAGTAAAAGCAACTAAAGCTTAGACAACAAGCATCAGCTGACAATAAAAAACAGTATGAACCACAACCAAGCAGCCCAAACCAGCCTTTACACATAGATTAGAACAGCCACAAGCCAAGAATAACATCCCAAAATAGGCTTCCCGAAAGAAAAACTCCCACAAAACCTATAGTAAAGGATCCAGCAGCCAGAAAGCGAAGGCAACAAGCCAGAAATAAAAATACAAAGTCAGCAAACATGACCAACAGAAGGAAATTGACTTCGACCGGAATGGAGGAAGCTGAAAAGGAACCAAATCGAGAGCTCGAACACCTACAACCCAAACCAGCAGTGATAGCAATACAAGACAGCATAAACTACAACAACTGAAAGACAGGCCTATGAAGGCAACAACTGCATACAATATAAGTAAAGCCTATATTAGACTTTAGGATATATTCCTTGGCCAATATTCCACAAAAGAATAATATTTCAAAGCTAAGAGGAGGGGTTAGAAGTTGTGCTGCCTTGAATCCTGGAGTCAACCGAGGA
The DNA here is from genome assembly GCF_951802175.1 of Populus nigra. Taxonomy (NCBI): domain Eukaryota; kingdom Viridiplantae; phylum Streptophyta; class Magnoliopsida; order Malpighiales; family Salicaceae; genus Populus; species Populus nigra. The sequence continues at coordinate 2,582,463 of NC_084853.1, forward strand.
CGAGTTTTTGGAAGGTTGACCACTCATTCCTAATGACATCCCTGGTCGTCCAAAGGTAGAGGTGGCAGCAGCATTGCTTCTTGTCAAGTACTGCCTCCTTGGAGGTAATGCTGCGACAGTTTCAAAGTAATCTTCAGATACATGAACAACCTGAGGAGAGCCAGAAGAAACTTCAGGGGATCCTGGCTGTGAAGTCAACTTTGCCTGCTTATGTACAAAATGATCTGTACTCTTGTCTATAGCCACAGCTACCTCAGCAGCCATTAGGTCAATCTTTGGTTCCCCATGAGGTTCCTCCCTAGTTGTATGTTTTTCAACAGCTTTAGTGTCAGCTGAGGGATTAGAGCATCTAGAGGGAGCAGAAGGTGTTGGGGGATGCTTTTTGCGCTTATGACTAAAAGCTTTGTTGTATACTGAAGTGGAGTGTCCCAATGTTTTGCACTGTTTGCAGCACCTCGGCAGAGATTCATATAACACTGCCTGGGCTTTGGAAACACCATTAAGGAGAGTGATATCAATCGATGATGGCAATTCATCAAGTAAATCAATCTCAATCAACACTCAGGCATAGGAAAGCCGAGTCATGGAGGTTGTTAGAGAATTAGAATGCATTGGTTTCCTAATAACACTAGCTAGTTTAGAAAGACACAATAGTGATCAGCACTGAAGGGGAAGGTTAGGGAAACGAACCCAAACTAACATCCTAACCATATCAGAAGTGTCAAAATCAATATCCAATTTAGCATATCCTAACTAGCATCCTAACCATATCACAATAGTCAGACATAGTTTCAATATCAATAGCCTGCCATATATAGAGTAAGGCACTCCATTTAGCACTTCAGTCATATCCGATTCAGATGCAAACTTGAAAATGAGCCAACAAGAGTCATGCATGGAGAAATTTACATTACATTTCCAGGCAGAATTAACATACTTGGATATGGACATAATCTAGGAAATTTTCCAGCTATGAATCCAATTAAACTACACCGCCAAAATTCTTTGTGTTCACCCAAATTAGTTTTAAGGAATTGGCAAGATGATGTAGCAGTGTAATTAAAGAAATGCATTAGGGGAGGAAATGATGGAATGGTGGTACCTTTATGATATTGTGATGGAGAGGGGCCAAGGTTCCCTGAAGAGGTTTTACCTTGCGTTGGGGGAGTTAGCGAAGGAGCAGTTCCAACCATCGACCCGTTGTTAGGGTTACCAGCGCCTAATCATGAGCTTAGAGAACCAGTCTCAATGAAAGGACCATAGCGTGGTCTAATAGAGACAAGGGAGGTTAAAGGGTGTGCACATGGCTTAGAGGAAGATGATGGAGGAGAAGTTGGGGGTGACTGCTGTATATCCTTCTTTCGATGCTTTGTGCAAACCCTAGCTTCATTATTGGAATGAACAACATCTGCAAGAGTAATTGTTGTTCGTGGAGGGGCAAAGGAGGGTGAGGTGGACCTAAAAGGACCAAAGGAGTGCTGTCCACGAGGGGATACACTTCGTCTCAGGGTCTGTTGGGCATATGATGAAGAAGAGCGCGACGAGCAGAAATTATAATCACGTTGGGCGAACCGCAGCACCTAGGATTTTTCTTCTTTGACTTAGCCATGGAATAATTACACCAAAAGACCATAAGAAGAGATGATGAGAGTGCAGAAAGTAGGGGATGGAAACGTTGCACGAGGAAATGGAGAAATACAAACAATAGCGGGTTTTCCACTTTCAGCAACCGAGAGCTTCTCTCTCTTACCTCTCACCGACTGAGAGCTCTTTCTTCCTTGACATACTCTTTTTTTTTTTAACAAATGTTAGAATTTTATAGATCAAAAAGATAGACTAGCTGGAAGATCAGCAAGCCAATAATAAACCTGTACAGGACAAGCCAGAGGGAACAAGCTCCCAGCAAGTACAAAGAAAAGAACAACCTAAATAAACAGGCCATCGGTTATTTGAGGAACCCAAAATTTTTAGGTGCCAAGGATAACCAAGGCAAGCAAATGCCAACCACAAACTAAAAAAAAAAAACAGACCATAAACATATGAATGCTAGTATCCTTTACACAAAAAGCCCCAAGCCTTAAGCTAAGTACCACAAACCACCCGAGGACAGAAGTAAGTGGGCCCAGCAGCAAAGTGCGACATGTGAAGCTAGTATACATGAACCATGCAGCCTTGTAGAGACAAAACTCAAGTTGAAAATCATGAGCAACAGACATAGGGAGGATGCAAGGCAAAGTGGCGGGCCCAACAACAATCTTCAGCACATAGAAATACATGCATGTCAAATACTCCACCATGCACTCCCAAAACATCAACCGACATATAGTAGAGAGTAATCCCTCTCATGAAAGTGGAAGATGATGTAGAACAAGACTTGGAATCTTCTAACGACTGTATCAACATCTTTTGAATTGCCATAAAAAATTCTTCGGTTACGCTCCTCCCAAATTAAGTAAACCACTATGCCCAGCGAAACCCTTCTCATACGAGCTGTCATGTTCCGCTTCTTGGGGTGCAACCAATGAAGAGCACTAGACAGGGAGTTCATAGCCCTATTTATCTGTAACCATGCTATGATCATGGACCACAATTGACATGGCCATCTACAAAGGAAGAATAAGTGACTGTGAGTTTCTTCCTCCTGCCTACAAAAAAAACAGGTGGGATCAATAGGGAGGAATCTCAATCGATCCCGGGTGCAGAGTTTACCTAAAGCAGCTAACCATAAAATGAAACTGTACTTAGGTAAGGACCATTGCTCCCAAACCACCCTATGCCATAAAATAGTTGCACCCACCCACTGGTCTAAAGAATTGATATGTATGGACGAGAAAGGGGCCTGCACTTGTAGACTAACTGGTCATCAACTGGATAGATTCCTTTGGACTGCCACTACGAAGAGAAAGAAGGTCCTGGACCGAAAGAATGGACTTCCACAGTGGGGAGGAGTGCTGATTGGGTTGAGTAGTCCAAACATCTTCATGGCTTAAATAAAAGTGATGCACCCAATGAATCCATACCGAATTCATTTTAAGATGAAGATTCCAAAGTTGTTTGACAAGGAAGCTTCTATTATGAGCTTTAAGATCAAAAAGACCTAGACCTCCTTTCACTTTAGGCAGGCAGAGAAATTTCCATGCAACTAAGGCTGAACCATTTCTCCTAGTGTCTCCTGTCCATAAAAAATTCCTACAGATGCTGATGATTTTGTGAAGAACAATCTTTGGCATGGGAAAAATGTTTAGCTAGAAGTGAACTTTGCCAAAGAGCACAGATTGAAGAAGCTCAAGATGACCTGCATACAAGAGATGCTTGCCAATCAAGCTTTGAACTGTCAACTCCAAGGCATTTAGTAGAGGCGCAAACTGACTAGCTAATAACCGGTGAAGACTCAAGGGAACCCCTAAATAAATGAAGGGGAAAAGTCCTTTCCTGAAGCCTGATTCAGTAAAGAGACTCCAAATAAAAGATTTCTATGAATTTATTACCAGCCCCGAAGTTTGGCAAAAAAGAGTGGAGTTGCTGAAGAAGGCATCTAACTGATGAAGCATCACCTCGTGAGAGAAGTAGGATGTCATCTATGAAGCAAGGTGTGTAAGCCCTTGGGACTGGCATTTGGGATGAAATCGAAAGCCAGCTTGTTGAGAGGCTAGCTTTAGCATCCTAGAGAAGTATTCCATACAACAAATGAAGAGATATGGGGACAAAGGATCCCCCCGTCGAACACCACTTTTGACTAGGAAAAACTCATGAAGATCACCATTCACAACAACAGAGTAGGAGACAGTGGAGACACATTGCATGAGAAGGGAGACAAACTGGCTTGGAAACCCAAGCTGCAGAAGAAGGTTCTCTAGAAAAACTCATTGAACAGAGTCGAATGCTTTCCTGAAGTCCACTTTCAATAGGTAGCTAGGAGAGGATCATTTTTTGCCATACTCTTTGTTTTTATCAAATGTTAGAATTTTATAGATAAAAAAGATAGACTAGCTGGAAAACCAGCAAGCTAATATTACACTTGTACAGAAAAGCCAGTGGAAACAGGCTCCCAGCTAGCACAAAGAAAAAAATACAACCTAAAAACAACAGGCCATCGGTTATTTCAGGAACCCAAAGACTATAGGTGACAAGGATAACTGAGGAAAGAAAATTCCATCAACAAACCAACAGAACAAACCATAAGCAGATAGCTAACTCCCTTAACACAAAAAGCCCTGAAGTCATTTGCTGAAGTCCACATGTCACCCGAAGGAAGTGGGCCAACAACAAATAGTGGAACGTGAAGACAATATGCATGAGCCATGCAGTCACGTGGAGACGAATCTCAAGGATAAAAACCGTGGGCATCTAACACAGGGAGGATGCAAAACAAATGGCGGGCCTGACATCAATCTTCAACACGTAGAATTGCATGCATGACAAACCCTTCACCATGCACGCCCAAAACTGCAACATGCAAAGCCAAACCAGAGAGCGAACAAAATGCATGAGATTGATTGGCTATAAAGAACTGGATATCAACCATGCAGAGAACCCTGACAACCAGCTGCAGACTACAACAAATAGAATGCAATAGCTCCTGCTACCCAAAGATGAGACCTGTAGCCAACCATCCAAAATGTTCACCCAACAGCCAAGTGAAGGTGATCTGTTTCATGAAAATGAAATACAATATAAAACAAGATTCTATGGGTAGTGGTGCATGGTTGTTCTTAGTTGGTGGAGTGATTTTTCTGGTTAATTCCATTAACGAACGAGACCTCAATTTGCTAACTAGCTATGCAGAGGTGACCCTCTGCAACCAACTTCTTAGAGGGATTATGGCCTTCAAGGCCAAAAATGTTTAAGGCAATAACAAGTCTATGATGCCCTTAGATGTTCTGGGACGCATACGCGCTACATGATGTATTCAACGAGTCTATAGCCTTGGCTAACAGGCCCGGGTAATTTTTGAAATTTCATCATGATGGGGATAGATCATTGCAATTGTTGGTCTTCAACGAGGAATTCCTAGTAAGCATGAGTACACACCACCCGTCACTACTATAGATTGAATGGTCCGATGAAGTGTTCAGATCGCAGGGATGTGGGCGGTTTGCCACCACCGACGTCGTGAGAAGTACACTAAACCTTATCATTTAGAGGAAGGAGAAGTCGTAACAAGGTTTCTGGAGGTGAACCTGCGGAAGGATCATTGTCGAAACCTACCTAGCAAAACAACCCGCGAACTTGTGGCATGACATGCTAGGCTCTGAGGGCCCCCTCCCCTCTCGTCCTCGAGGGTCGTGGAGGGACGCATTTGCACTCTACGCGAAAAGCGCCAAGGAAATTGAGTACTAGGAACACGCCCCCGTAGCCTCGGCATGGTGGGTGCGCCTTCTTTTGGTGATAATCTAAACGACTCTCGGCAATAGATATCTCTGCTCTCGCATCAATGAAGAGCGTAGTGAAATGCAATACTTGGTATTGTCAGCCATGCGGCGACCACCTAGGAAGATGTTTTGCATGGGGCTGATGATGCCATCCAGGACATGCCCTATTCTGTCAGCTAGGATGTTTGAGATGATCTTGTACACTACGTTACAACAAGAAATGGGTTTGAAATTGCTGGCAGTCGAGACATGAGGAGACTTCGGTACCTAAGCTATGATAAAATGATTGATTTGCTTAAAAAGCTGGCTTGATTGGAAGAAGTTTCTCGCCGTAACATAAAGATCCTGACCAACCACATCCTAAGAAGTCTTGAAGAATAAAGCGGAGTAACCATCAGGGCCCGGGGATTTTGTATCACCAATACTGAAGAGGGCCTTTTTTATATCATCATTGGAGACAACAACTAATGAAGAAGCATGCAAGGTAAAATCAAGATAGGGACCATATCGAACAACAGACTCATCCAAAGGGGATGTGGTCCTCGAAGTACCTAGGAGTTGCTTGAAGAAGCTGACAAAGACATCCCTTACCTAACTCACTAAAGTTGTGAGGGAACCATCATTACAATGAATAGCAGGAATACAGTTCTTCTTGTGTTTCTGGTTCATCAAGGCATGGAAAAAGCTAGTCCCTTTATCGCTATACTTGAAAAAGTCACATTTCAATTTCTAGCTATAGAACATTTTCTCTAATGATTTAAGGTTGTCAAGCTCCAGGCAAAGCTTGTGATCCTGAGCCAGCAATTGTGCATTATCCCTATTGTCTTGCAGCAAAGATTGATGCTGCTCCAGGTCAGCTTCAGCCTTGCAAACTCTCTCTGAAATGTGACCAAAAGGAAGCTTGTTGAGCTGCTTCAGGGGACCCTTGAGAAGCTTGAGCCACTTGTATAAGACATACATTGGAGAGCCATAGACCGCAGCATGCCATTGCTCCAAGAGGAGGGATTTATAATCTTTGATACTGAGGACCAATGTTGACCGATATAGGAGATGATCAGAAAAGGCACCTGGGGTGCTGAAGGGAACATGGACTGATCGTTGAAGACTCAACCAGTTAGGATTCGCCAAAACCCTGTCAATTTTGCTCCATATCTTCCCATTGGTCTAGGTGAAATGGCTTTCTATGAAGTTGAGATTAGAGAGACCTAACACATAGCAACAGGTTGTAAAATTAGCAACTTCATATGAGGATACAAGTTCACCATTATGTTTATCCTCTTGAGATAAAAGATAGTTAAAATCACCCAGAATAATCCAGGGAGACTTTGGGCTCCATTTCTACAAGTCTTCCCAAAGAGCTTTGCGAGCAATAACAGTTTTATAGCCATAAACAAAAGTTGCAAGAAAAGTACATTGATTCACCAAGCTACTTATGGTGACGTGAAGACCCTGGGCAGAAAGATCAATGAGCTCCACCTTAATAGTGGAGGGGTTCCAAAAAACCAAAATGCATGCAGTGTTGGTTGCTGCAATATTAGACAAAAACCTCCTATTCCTTTATCGGAGCTTGTGCATTAAAGAAACAGCAGAAGAAGCCAACTTTGTTTCAACAAAACCACAAACATCTAACTTATTCTTCTTTATAAGGCTTACTACCTTATATTATTTGAGAGGGTTGTTGAGCCCTCTCACATTCTAGCAGTAGATCTTCATGAATGAGGGGGGATGGGAGGTAACCCCTCACCCCTGCCAGATACACCACCAATACGTTACTGAGCCCTTCTTCTTGAGGGCATACCAATTGAACGAGATGTGGAATGTCCTACAGCACCTGAGACATCCATAACTTTGTCCTTATCAGTCCTAAAGCCAACTAAGTCATTAGGAGTTATTAATGATATGGTGTGGAAAATAGAACTTGGAGGTGAAAGCTAGCGCTCCCTGTGAACCATATGAGAAGTTCCTTGAGTCGGGCAAGGCTTCACATGAGGGGACCTAGTCGAAGTTCTTGGGGGTGAAGGCTTGCGCCTAACTTTTCTGCTTTGAACAATTTCCCAACCACCAGAGTTAGGAGCTACAGCTCCATTCTCAGATACAAGCTCAGCTTCAACCTGCTTTGTATTAGGAGCACAATCAGGAGGCAAATATGACTTTGAGCAGTCAACAACAAGGGTGCCTCCTTGAGGTCCCAAAGAGTGGAAAATAGAATCTATGTCTTTGGAAACAAGAACAGGATTATGAGCCTGCTGTTTGCTTGGAACAATAGGAGGTGGAGATTTGGTGCAAGTTGAAGTAATGTGACCAAGGGTCCTGCAATGCTTGCAAAAACATGGTAGGGTTTCATAAACAACTTGTTAATGGAGTATGCTGCCATTTGACAGAGTAACTTCAATAAAGGCAGGTCAGATAACAAGTTGACTTCCACCAACACCGTGGCATAAGAGAGTCTTGACATAGAAGAGGTGAGCATGTCACTTTGAACGGGTTTACCAAGACCACTGGCGATCTTAGATAGACATTTAAGAGACCAGCACTAGAAGGGGAGGTTAGGAAATTTAACCCAAACTGGAATGGTGTGCATTTCAAAGGAAGAGAAATCAAAATATTCTGGCATTGCCCTGAGAATGAGAGGCCTGCCATAGACTAGATAAGGACCCCCAGATAAGACATTCAATTTGTCTGCATCATTAGCAAATTTGAAAATCAACCAACTAGAGGCATGAATTGTTAAGGATGCCTCACAACGCCATGTGTTAACAATAAGCTTTTGTAAGGCTTTAAATTCAGGAGATCGACCAACAATATAGCCAACAAGAGACATCTTCCAAAAGCCATATTTAGTGTGTAAATCATCATCAACCAAAGTACAGCCTCTAGTTTCAGTGAAAGTAGAGTAATGATGAGTTTAGGGCACCTGCTAGTGTTGCGATTAAACACAAAAAGATTATGCCAAGTGCTAGGAGATGGCTCTAGATGGTCACTTGCAGTAGCAGCCAAAGGGACATTGTCATCAATATGATGCACAAGAGCTGACAGGGCTGGGGCAACAACCTGAGCAGAAGCAACACATGTGGGGCAGGTAACAAGGGCTGGCTAGGTATCTGTAAGGGAGACAACAGGGACAGGTGGAGTTGCAAACACTGAAGGGTGCAGAATTTAGAGCCCCCCGCATAATCCTCCTCAGAAGAGTCAAAATCTACTTCCTTCTTATCAAAATCTTCATCATCAGAACAATCCTCCATAAAAACATGGTTGATGCTAGGGGATGGATCAACATGATATAAGGGCACATAACTGTGTACCGGAGAATGAATTTGATGATTAGGACAAGGATTTTCAGGGGCTAAGACAACAGGCAGACTTTGGTTTGAATTTGAATTTTGGGGCACTGTAGCATGAACAGTACAAGACGGGGCCGCTAAAGCTAGAATAGTGGAATTGTTTACAAGCTGAGAATCAGCTAGCAACTTTTGTTGTTTCAACTGAGATTTAGAGGGCCCAACCTTTTTCTTTTTGTTAGCCATAACCAGGAAGAAGCCAAGATTCAACCGATCGAAGAAACAAAAAAAGCAAACATTGGCAAGAGATCAAAAACACGAGGGAAAAACATCATTTAAAAGGAGAGTGTCTCTCTCTAATTTTTCACTCTAGATGTCTCTACTGAAAGCTCTTTCTTCTTTTTTTTTTTATCAAATGTAAGTAATTATATAGATCAAAACGTGACACAAAGCTGGAAACAAACATGTCAGATATACAAGCATGTACATATAAACAAGCAAAGGGAAAAGGCTCCCTTGATCAAATAAATACAACCAAATAGGGAAAAGGCTCCCTAAACAAAAACCAGCAAATTGCAAGCAGTTACCAAAAGCCTAATAGCTAAACCCCAACAGCTAACAATGCAATCAGCAGCAAACCAATCGGGCATTTGACTTCATCATCAAACAACTATCCAAAAAGATCATGACCATATAGCAACCAACAAGCAGCCATGAAGAACAAAAATTACAGAATGTAACCCAGCAGGCCATTCAGTAGCAGCATGCCTCCCAAAACAGGAGGAGGCATTGAAAACAAGTAAAGCAAGTAACAATGGCAGTGACAACCCATGACATCCAAAAATATAAAGTATAGCAGGGCTAGAACCAAATACCCCTATGGCAACTTGCATGAAGATGGGACCAACCAATCCAGACGAGGCAGCCAGACATATGAGACTGGCATGTACACCCTGAACGTGGAGAGCATCCAGCAAGGAAGGAAAAGCTTCAAGCAACAAGGAGAGGCCTAGGCATACCTACTAAGACTTCCCAACACCGAGACAGGCAGCACAAACAAACCATAGCTAACATTGCAAAGGAATCAACCAATCAATAGAAACATAACAACAAAGTAGAAATAACTCAAGCAAACCAACCCCAGTAGTCAACAATAGTAGCATCCTGCAAAGGTGATGAAGTGTGAACTAGGCTAAGGAAAACCCAAGACGGCTTTCAGCAGTACCCTAACAGTCCACTACATACCAAGGATAGAGTCCAGCAAACCAAGCTGCGAGGAGCAGCACCTAAAAGCCTGCCAACCTCGGAGGGAACATCAGGGTGCATATAGCAGCAACAATCAAACCAACTATCCAGCTACAAAGAGCATGGCAAGACCAAGCTGCGTAGTGCAGCTACACAAAGATAGAAAGTGGAGCCAAAAGACTGCATCCAATCTGACCAAACATTTGGGGAGAGAACCTCACCCGAATAGGTCCCTGCAACATGCAAAGAAATCCTTCACCAAGTAGGACTCCACACATATCCAAATTCACACCACAACTACACACAAGCAGATTAGACATGACAAACAAACCAGTCAAAACTAGCAACTCCTGTTGTGATCAGAACCGACCAAATAGCCATCAACAAGTAGTCTATACAGAGATGACAGGCGAAGACTCCACCAAAATCAATCAGTAGGAACAACAGGATGAAGAAACCAAACCTAGTGGCTTACCAACATTCCAACATAAAGTTCACACCACCAAAAGATAGTACACCCACTAAGCATATCCCTTATCTCCAGAAGACAAACATCATTGCAGTTACAAACAGCAACAGGCAGACTGAGAACAAAACCACAAACTGGACACGAGGATCTAATATAAGAAGGTTGGGCTCTATGCTAATAGAGCATAAAAATAACAACCTTAGAGAACCATCCACTCCAGTAGCCCAATCAATAGAAGGGGAACCAAAGACAGAACAAGTGAAAGAACTGCAGAAGCAAGCTAAACTAGCACATAAGATGACAGCAGCAACTACCAAAATACCAACAACCAGCCAAGCAAGCATGTTAGCTTCAGCATACAAAAGGGAGCTTTTACCATCCAGGAGCCATAGATTACTGGCCCCAAGGACCACAAAGACCAAACTACATGAGGAGAAAGGCCTTATGTTGGTTAGAGGGTGTTGAAACCCTCTGATAAATCATCATACAGAGATAGAACAAAGAAGAAGGAGCAGGAGTTGTCCCACCTCATCCCCTTGCATCATCAGAAAAACCCAAAAGCGCAAACCAAAAAATGAAGTTACAATACTGGTGAACAGAGCCCTAAGATAGAGGGTTGAGAAGTACCTGGACCTTGAACACCAGTAAATAGGTCAAAAACCTAGCTGATTGCATCAGTGGTGGTAGAGGAATTCTCAAAGGCGACGACAGAGATGGACTCTTCACCTTCAAGGGAGTCAACACCGGACTCATCAAGACCATCGTCCACTAGAGATGATAAGGACACGATCCCAGATCCGTCTCTAGGGGTTGGAAAGTGACTAAGATTTGAAGAATCTAAAACTGCCGAAGCTGGAGGTAAGATGACACGATCAAAGAGTTGATGTCTTATCCCAAGTGCAGGAGTGTCGAAGTAATAAATAACCCGGCAAGACCGGGGTCAAACCACAGAGAGGTGAATTGTATAAATTACAAATAAAGAGAAAGATTTGAAGATAATAATAACAAAAAAGGAGTTGAAGAGAGTTTTGGGAAGTGATATTGATATAAGGATTAAACAATAATAAAACAGATGTCAAGGTTAAAGGATCTACTAATGGTATTTTAAATAAATATAATATAAACTATTTTTATTACTCAATTGGAAACCACACACAAAAGAGGTTTCAATTGGATGATTTATCATTATTAGCTCATTATAAATTATTAACATGATCATATTAATCATCTTATCTAAGTAACACCATACTTATAAATATCATCAGGCATTTATGTTGCTAGCTTATGTTAACAACAAATCAAGTTCCTATCATAACAACGATGTCGGCCGAAAACTATGTAGGATCAAGCATTTGATGTACCAAGTGTTATACAATATAAATCTAGATTAACCATTTAACAAGCAAGGTATTAAGAATTAGTAAGATAAAAAGATAAGACATACTAATAAAAAAATTTGTTGGATATAAACATTAAAGTCCATTTTGAGTTTATATTATACCTATTCACCCAACAAAAGAGGGCCTTGCCAGAAAGACTATGAATCTGAAAGGTGTGGAATCCTTTCTCTTCGTGGAAAACAAGGGTTGAACCCGTAATGTTAACAACATTAGTAAAACCTTTTCACCTTGACATAATTAACTTAGCTAAACATAATGAAGAAGAAAAACATAAATAAACAAGATAAGAACATGATTATGATATAAGTTAACTAAGTATATGAAAAGAAATGAAAAAACATAAACAAGAGATTAATATAACATGAAAGAAAACTTGAACATTACAAAGATATAAAGAGAGAAAGCAAGAACATGATTTTGATATGAAAAATAATATGACTAAATACATGGCAAATGCCTCCTTTTATAGGTTAAGATTCAGAACTATTGATTGGTGGATTAAGAAAAAAGTTGGTGGCCAACCATTGATTTGGTGGCTGGTTTTTGACATTGTTGGCTCCTGGTTATTGATATTGTTGGCTGGTCAAAACATCATTACTAACATCAAAATTTGAGCCTTTTTTCCATGAAAGCTGTGGGCAATTGTCTTAGCTTTCCAACAAAAAAAACCAGAGCTCATTTCGACTTCTAGAACTCAAGATATGAGCTGAAAACCGAACAGTGTCTGAGCTGCAGGACAGGTTTCGACTTCTTCGTTGTTGCTAAGATTTGAACTTGAAAATAGCAGAATTGATCTTGGATTCTTCATGAAAGTTTTAGGTCTATATCTTATCTTTTCATACGTATAAAGTAGACCTAAATCCGAGTTATACAACTCCAGTGATGATGCAATAACCGAATGGTGTTCCTGAACCAACATCTTTTCTCTTAGCTTAGTCCTCTTTTTATCTCTTCACTTTCAATAGTTAATCACATCAATCAATCCTTTGAATTATGAGATATACCTGCATTTGAAACAAGCATTTACCATAAATTAAAGATATATTGTATTATCAGACTTGTTATTATAAAACATGCTTTAGTTAGGGAATTTAATGATACTTTAGAGCAATACGATGATATAAAGCCTTAATAAAAATGTATTTTTAAATACTAATCACACCCCCAACCAGCTTATTACTAGTCCCTAGTAATCAAAGCATTAAAATATAAAAACAATTTGCAAGTTCCACAAAGTAAGGCATTCATCATTTAACTTCCATTAATCATTCAAATAAACAAACTCTCATTAAATTTATATATCTACTTCATACTTCTTAAACAAGATATTAACAAACCTTCTTTTTGTGCTCAATAAATCAAAACATAGCTATGAAGCTTTTTATGGAAGAAAACAAAATTTTGTTCCAATGTTTAAGGTTAACTTCCTTAGGTTGGGATTATTATCTTTCTTTTTTTTTAAGCAAGAATTTATAACACAATGTATCTTGAACCTATGTAACGAGCTTTTAGCTAATGACTCCCAGACCAGTTGGTCTTAGGGCATCAGGTGTTGAGGCATCCCTACGAGCTTAGTAACTCGGGTTACAGATACTAATACGTAGATAGTGCAATGTTTGATTTCCTTAAGCTTTTCTTCTTAACCCATGTAACAAGCACTAGGTCAATAACTCCCAAGTCAGTTGACTTTAGGGTACTAGGTGTTAAAACACCCCTACGGGCTTAATTGCTTAAGTAAAGGAGGCTACGAAACCAAACTTATCTACTTTTTTATTTATTCAATTTGTTATTATTATTTTGTTTTTGTTTTTGTTTTTGTATATTATTGTAAATCCCGAGAAAAAAAAACAAGGCTGGATTAAATTAAAGAAAATAAACTAAAATAAAAAGAAATGGGGGCAAGAACGAATACACTTAAAGAAAATGGGGCCTAAATGCAAATAAGAATAATTATAGAGCATAAATACTCCTATTCTCACCAAAAACAGATCTGCAGCTACGTAAAGAAAGAAAAGAGGGAGTTTTTATATCTATTTTTACAAATCAAGAGAGAAACACCAAAATTTTAAAAAAAAACCCATCCCAGATTGAGGGTCATAGGTGAAATAAACCCTGGTGGGAAAGGGATTAACAAGAAAAATTGAACAAGAAGAGAAGAGGGGAGGGTCGGTTGTCATTAGAAAGAAAAGGAGGGTTTGAAGCTGTGATTCGCATCAGGAGGGACCACAAACGTGGTGCAATAGCAGCAGCAGCGAGCACGAGTAAAGCTTCTATTGTAGGTAGGTGATTTACACCTATGCTTCCTAGTTAAATTCCATGATTTAATATATTTTGATGTGAAATGTGAATTACTGAATGTATGTGTATTCAAGGTGAAAAGTTGTTATGTGAATTGCCAAGTGATGAAATTATCACTGAAAAAGGAAATATGAGAAGTGTGATTTGAGGCATAAACTAGCATACATTGAGTGTATGTTAGGATCCCGGGTAAGGGGATCACAATGGAATGGTCAACATACATTTAGTGTATGATAAGGATTCTGGGTAAAGGGATCACCTTATATCGACTCCTATGGGGTGGTGATGACGATACCAGTGAAATTGGTATCGGTAATGTGATAAGTAAAAGTAATCACGTTGATCTTATAAGGTCTGGAATGAAGGTTGATAGTGGCAGAGGGAACGATTATTAATAGTTTGAATAAGGAATAGATTTTAAATAAATAAAAAACTAGAAGGGAGAAGTAAATGAAATATCAATGCATGTTACCCTGTTGAAAGTATTAGATATTCATATTTTTATATTTATGGTGATATTCACCTTGCAATAATATGTATTTTGTTTCAGGATCATCGCATGCACGACAAGAGTAGATCCTAGCTTATGTTCCCTTTTTGAAGTCTAGGTTCTAGGGAGTATACCCTTGTATTTTGTAAACATGAAAATGATTGTACAACTTAATTTGTATAATAAATGTTTAAACTTGATTGGATGAATTTAACGTTGTAGTTTATATAATCATGTTTCATGTCTATGAATTTATATTTATTTAAATTATCCATCCATAATGATATTTTTGTTATATCATGCATATCATAAATATTATGGTTGATAGGTGTGAGTATAATTGTGGAATTGAAACCCAGGTTGATTGGGTCGGGAATTAAGTTATGAGATGCGAACTGTTAGAAGTGTAAACAGGTTACATGTCTGTAATTTGAGACCTTCCGGTATAGGGGGAACTCCGTTGAAATTCCGGTAGATGTTAACACGAAGACCATGAATATGTATATAAAAAAAATTTAACTACTCTGTTTTTCTATTGAAATGAGATTGTGGTTTTATCCCAGAAATGGGGGATGTTACAATTATATACTATCCCTTTCCCTTAGTTGTTACCTTTAACAAAAGAACATAAATAATGTAATAATCCAATGTGCAACTCACAATCATATGTTAAAGTGTGCGTGTGAAAATGAAGGTTTTAAGAATACTTGTTAAATGAATATATGAGCAGAATCAAGTGATAACAATGCGAGAGTTTATAAACTTGAATATTTCAAGAAGTATTATGAAAGAACTTGTTAAGAATGTTTACTAAGATGCGTCTTAAGAGTCACTAAAGTTCCTACTTTACTCTGCCATCCTAGTAACAATAGGTTTGCAAATGGTTGTAATAATAGAAAACATAGTTGGTTAATTTTTTTTTCTTTTTTAATATCAACTACTACCCTCTCCCCCCAACCAAAATGAGACATTGTCCTCAATGTTCTAAGGTAGAAAGATAGAGTATAGAAGACATCACCTGAAACAACGATTACTGAAAAACCTGAAACACACTTAAACAAATATAAGAAAGAACAAAAGACAAATTTTATGTTAATAATAAAATCAAAAGACACAATTTTTCACAAACTAAGGCTCAAATCCAATCTAAGCTTCTTACGGCATTCTGTGATTGAGCAATTGAGTCGACTCATAGAGGAATCAACTACAGGGATGAAAGATTGAAGTTCATCAATCAATTGCTTAGCAGTAGCAGCAGAGATGAGGATTTGTCGCGCTGAAAATGTTAGAAATTGTTTCCACAGCATGATCAAGAAAAGACAGTAAAGTATTATAAAAACCATTAACATTTAGCAAACCTATAAGTTTCTAGTGAATGTTCAGTTGAGCTCAAGATGAAATATGAAATATCTCTTCTAAAGTTCCCAATCCACCTGGTAAAGCAATGAAGGCGTCAGCATGGTTAAAATTATAGACATTCGTTCAGATATTGTGGAGACTTGTAGTTCCTCTCCGACTGTTTTTCCAATGATGTCCCCTTCAACTAAAGCTTTGGGGACGACCCCCAAAACTTGACTGCCTCCTAAAAATGCTGTTATTAAAACTTTCCCCATTAACCTAAGGCTGCCTCCCTCATACACTAAATGAATCTTTCTCTCAGCTAGTACCCGACCAAGATGATTTGCTGATTACTCTTTTTCTTTCCCAGGACTGGATCAACAAAAAACACAAATATTTTTTATTTTAGGAACAGAGGAACCTACCATTGCTGATTAAATGAATGGGTTGAGTAGAAATGATGGAAAAGAAGAGAAGATTTTATAGATAAGAAATTGAAAATGCAATCATACCACCTATATGTAGGCTAGCTAGAGTCTCACTCTCTCTCTCTCTCTTTCTCTTTTTTTTTTATAAAACATGTGTATGTACAAGTAGTTGTGATTGTGGCTCACATCTTCCCTTGGTTTTACGTCCAAGAACGACTTAAACGCCCTCTATGAGTCGGGGATAGGCTTCCCATCTAGTTTTCTTAAAAACTGACAAACATGGTCTTTTTTAGTCAGATTCCCAAGACTAAGTCGATCATGTTCTTTATGAAAATGAGGCTATAAATCATGAATTGCACGATGCACATCTCCACTAGGATGCGTCTCAAGAGTTAATAGAAGATTATCTAAAGACTCCTTACTTAAACCATCCTTAATGGATTGTATTTTATCTTCACGGTTTATAGATACCATTCCTAAAGAACAACATTTTGCATTACAAGTCCATCTGACACATCGGTGACAGACTTTCAGTCATTTTGCACGATGTTTCTTTGCAAAAGTGCTTTTACCTGTCCCAGGCATGTGTGAAATAAAAGTATTGGAAGACTCACCTGATAATCGGACCTTTGCTTTAATTAGCTAGCGAATATCTTCAGGAATTCCATGGTTCATTAACAACCTCAATTTTTCACACCCAGCACGGTAAATTTTTGTAATCGCATTCTGAGGTAGAGTGGGAAAATACTTTTTCAATTTTTCAAGAGTGGTGTCCATTTTTCAAAAGAGAAGTGGAGAAGAGATGCAAAGAAAAGAGAAGGAACAAGGAATTGAACTAATATATACACAGATATCAGTTATCATGGGAAACTGAAAGAATTGACATAAGAGTCACAGAGTACCATTATCCGCAATTTAATTGAGGTTGGAGAAAGACTAGCAAAACAAGAGTCACACCAAAAGAAACATAAAAACAATGTGAGAAAAACAATATAATCAACCTTTATATACAAGATCATTCAAACCAATGGATTCAATTTCACTAGAAAAATTATCAAAGTAAGCTTTCAAACGATGTCCATTTACCTTAAAAACATTGTCATTCTTTGGATTCTCAATATCAAAGGCCCCATAAGGATACACATGTTTTCACAATAAATGGACCGCTCTATCTTGATCTTATCTTTCCAGGAAATAAATGGAGTTGAAAATTATAAAGCAAAACTTTTTGACCAACATCAAATGTTTTTCTCAAGATTCTCTTATCATGAAACTCTTTGATTCTTGCTTTATGAATTTTTGAATTTTCATATGCATCATTTCTTATTTCCTCAAGCTCATTTATTTGTAACTTACGTAGCTGGCTAGCATTATCCAAGTTTGAAGTGAAAGCTTTAATAGCCCAATAAGCTTTGTGTTCAAGTTCCACAGGCAAGTGACAAGGTTTTTCATAAACCAACCTATAAGGTGACATACCTAATGATATTTTAAAAGCAATGCGATAAGCCCAAAGTGCATCATTAAGTCTTAAAGACCAGTCTTTCTGATTAGGGTTTATTATTTTTTCCAAGATTTGTTTGATCTCCCTATTAGCAAGTTCTACTTGTTCATTTGTCTAAGGATGATAAGGGGTGGCAACTTTGTGTGTGATTCCATATTTCTTCATTAAAGACTCAAATGGCTTCTTACATAAATGTGTTCCACCATCACTTATCATGACCCAAGGGATTCCAAATCGACTCAAAATATTTTCTTTCAAAAACTTGATCACTGTTTTATGATCATTGTTACGACTTGGAATTGTCTCTATCCATTTTGAAACATAGTCTACTGCAACTAATATGTACACAAAACCAAATAATGGAGGAAATGGACCCATAAAATCTATTCCTCAACAGTCAAAGATTTCAATGACAAGAATAGTATTTAAAGGCATCATGTGACGTTTTGAAATAGATCCTAGCTTTTGACAATTTTCACAAGTTTTGCAGAATGCATGTGTGTCCTTGAACATGATGGGCCAATAAAATCCACATTGTAAGATTTTTACAGTTGTCTTTCTTGATGAGAAATGTCCCCTATATGCCTTAGAATGACAAAATTTAATGACACTACTTACCTCATTGTTGCGAATGCATCTTTGAAATATTTGATCAGGATAATATTTGAACAAGTATGGGTCATCCCAATAAAAGTTCTTCATTTCGTTCAAGATTTTTCTTTTGTCTTGAGTACTCCAATGAGCTGGAAAATGTCCTGAAACAAGAAAATTAACAATATTAGCAAACCAAAGCATTGTAGAGACAGAAAGTAAAGATTCATCAGGAAAGTAGTCATTGATTGGTGTGATGTCAGATCTTGAATCAGTTGTCAATCTTGACAAATGATCCGCGACAACATTTTCAGTGCCTTTCTTATCCTTAATTGTGATATCGAATTCTTGAAGTAACAAAATCCACCGCACTAATCTAGCTTTAGAATCCTTCTTAGAAAGAAAATATTTCAACACTGCATGATCGCTAAAAACAACAATAGGTGAGCTAACAAGATAAGATCTGAATTTTTCACATGCAAATACTACTGCAAGTAATTCCTTTTCAGTGGTAGTGTAATTTATTTGAGCACTATTTAAAGTTTTACTTGTATAGTAAATCACATAGGGTTTCTTATCTTTTCTTTGTCCTAAAACAGCACCCACGACATAATCACTAGCATCACACATTATTTCAAAAAGTAATGACCAATCAGGAGGTTGAATGACAGGAGCAGAAGTAAGCAAGTTTTTAAGTTTAACAAAGGCTTCTTCACAATGTTCAGTCCATTCAAAAACATTATCCTTTGTTAGAAGATTACACAATGGCTTATATATTACACTAAAATCTTTGATGAACCTTCTATAAAAACCAGTATGACCTAAGAATGATCTAACATTTTTAACAGGTTTTGGTGTTGGCATGTTGGCAATTAACTCGATTTTAGATTTGTCAACCTCAATTCCTATTGATGAAACAATGTGACCAAGTATAATGTCGTTTCTTACCATAAAATGATATTTTTCCCAATTCAGCACAAGATTCTTCTTTTCACACCTATTCAAAACATTTTCCAAGTTATTTAAACAATCATTAAATGAATCACCAAAGATAGAAAAATCATCTGTAAAAATCTCAAGAAAACGTTCAACCATATCACTGAATATGCTAAGCATGCATCTTTGAAACGTGGCTGGTGCATTACATAATCCAAACGGCATCCTTCGGTATGCAAACGTACCAAATGGACATGTGAAAGTAGTTTTCTCTTAATCTTCAAATGCAATTTTAATTTGGTTATAACTGAATAGCCATATAGAAAACAATAAAATTTATGACCTGCAACTCTTTCTAGAATTTGATCCATGAAAGGTAAAGGAAAATGATTTTTTTTAGTCATTGAATTAAGTTTCCTATAGTCAATGCACATGCGCCAACTAGTAATAGTTCTAGTTGGAATTAACTCATTCTTCTCATTTGTTATCACAGTAACTCCATACTTTTTAGGTACAACTTGGGTAGGACTTACCCATTTGCTGTTAGAAATAGGATAAATGATTCCATTATCTAGAAGCCTAATGACTTCATTCCTCACTACTTCTTTCATATTAGGATTAAGCTTTCGTTGCATTTCTCTAGAGGGTTTAGCATTTTTCTCCAAATAAATCTTGTGTGTGCAAATCAAAGGACTAATTCCTTTTATGTCCACTATGGTCTATCCTAATGCATTTTTGTGCATTTTCAGAGTTTGTAATAACTTACCTTCTTGATAAACATTAAGTTTGGAAGAAATTATTACTAGAAAAGTTTCATTTTCTCCCAAAAATGAGTATTTGAGATTAAATGGTAATGGCTTGAAATCCGGTTTTGGTGGTTGAACACTTGAAGGTATGGACTCAATTGATCGTGGTGGCAATTCCTCAATTTTTGGTCTCTAACTATTTGCCTTTGATTCTTCATGAAAATAAACCATTTGCAAATCTTCAGATTCATTAAACTTAATTTCACTAGAAGTATTTTCAAATTGATCACAAATTAATTTTTCAATAAAATCTACTTCCTGTAAATCATTATCATCTTCAGGTTGCTTGCAAATGTTAAAAACATTCATCTCCAATGTCATGTTTTCAAAAGATAACTTCATCACTTCATTCCTACAATTAATCAATGCATTAGAAATTGCAAGAAATGGACGTCCTAAAATAACAGGAATTGAATTGCATGCTTCAACAAGTTGTGTATCCAACACAATAAAATCCACAGGAAATATGAATTTATCAACTTGTACTAACATATTTTGAACTATTCCTCTAAGTACTTTTACAGATCTATCAGCAAGTAAAAGAGTTACAGAAGTAGGTTTTAACTCACCTAGATTGAGACTTTGAAAAACCGAATATGGAAGTAAATTCACACTAGCTCCAAGATCAAGTAAAGCTCTATCAATTTTATGTTCTCCAATAAAGCAAGAAATTGTAAGACAACCAGGGTCTTTATATTTCAAAGGATTATCATTCTGAAGAATGGCACTTACTTGTTCGGTTAAAAAGACTTTCTTTTTCACATTCAGTTTTCTCTTCACAGTGCACAGATCTTTCAAAAATTTAGCATAAGACGGTACCTATTTAATAGCATCTAACAAAGGTATATTGATCCTTACCTATTTGAAAGTTTCAAATATTTTAGAATTGTGATTAACTTTTCTTTGTTTGGTCATGGCATGAAGAAATGGAAGTGCTGGTGGGGAATCAGTCTCTTCCTTGCAGTATTCAGGTTCAACCTTTCCTTACCCTCAGAGACTAACTCATCTTCTTTCTCACAAGGTTCAAGGATGGGTTTTTCTATAACCTTACCACTACGAAGAGTAGTGACTGATTTGACTTGATCCATATGTTGGCTTCCGGAACCACTTGTACTTGAATTGTATTGCCCTTTGGGATTTTGCTGGGGTTGAGATGGAAACTTACCTTTCTCCTAAAAACTAAGAGCAGATGTGAACTTTGCAAGAGTATCTTTTAGATCTGCCATGGTTTGAGCATTTTAAATGTTGATTGTCTCTTGCTTTTCAATGAATACATGTAGTATTTCTTCAAGATTTCTTCTAGGAGGGGGAACATAAGAAGGTGCATATCCATAAGAATTTTGAAAATTATGATGTGCTTGAAATGGTGGCTATGAAGTTTGTGCATTATTGTTATCGCTCTTCCAACTGAAATTTGGGTGATTTCTCCAACCAGGGTTGTACGTTTGCAAGTATGGGTTATGACTTGGCCTTTGGAAACTATTTAAAGCATTGACTTGTTCATGGAGACATTCCTTAAAAGAAGGTAAAGTTGGAGAATCATTGGTTGAGTGTTCATTAGTTTCACAAATTTGACACACAATTTCTTGAACAGATTTTAATTGACCACTCCTTTTCAATTCTAGTGCCTCGACTTTTCTAGCTAAAGATGCAAACTTGGCTTTGAGATCATAATCTTCCCTAAGGTTATACATGCCTCCACCAGATGTATGAGGTTGAGTTTTACCTGGTGCCTAACAAGTACTTATGGTGTCCTAATTTTGAGCATTTTCAGCTAGCAAGTCGAGGTATTCCATTGCTTCATCGGGGTCTTTATCTTTAAAAGTTCCATTGCACATCAATTCCACCATTTGCCTATCTTTAGGTGTTAATCCTTCATAAAATTGTGAGACCAATCTCCATGTTTCAAAACCATGATGAGGACAGGTATTAAGCAAGTCTTTATATCTATCCCAACACTTGTAAAATGTTTCTCCTGGTTTTTGAGTGAAAGTGGTGATTTGTCTTTTGAAAGAGTTTGTTATGTAAGATGAAAAAAAACTTCTTTAAAAATTGTTGTTGCATTTCATCCCAAGCACGAATGGATCCTGACCTAATATTTTGTAGCCATGTTTTAGCTTTATCTTTTAATGAAAAAAGAAAAAGCTTTAATCTGATGGTGTTCATACTACAATTTAAGTCATTATAGATGTTACAAACTTCTTCAAATTCTCTTAAATGCAAGTATGAATTTTCTAATTCCAAGCCATGAAAAGTGGGTAAAAGTTGAATAATACCTAGCTTAAAATTAAAATGAGATGCATCAGGAGGAAAAACTATACATGATGGTGCACTTGTTCTTGTTGGATTCATGTGATCTTTAAGTGTTTTCACACGATTATTCTCATTATTCTCATTATGAATTGACTGGTTATTTTCTTCGGCCATGTTTTTTTAAAGAAAATGAGGATTTCCTAGAAAGTCTACTACTTAATGTATGTGTCCAAACTCTCATACAAGTGCAAAAGAAAAGAAAAGAAAAAGAACAAAAATTAGAAAAACAAATAAAAGTAAAAACAAAAGAAAATAAAAGAAATATATAATTTTTACAATACTTACCTTCCCGGCAACGACACCAAAAACTTGACATGATCAAAGAGTTAATGTCTTATCCTAAGTGTAGGAGTGTCAAAGTAAAAAATAACCCAGCAAAACCGGGGTCGAAACACAAAGAGGTGAATTGTATAAATTACAAATAAAGAGAAAGATTTGAAGATAATAATAACAAAAAAAGGAGTTAAAGAGAGTTTTGGGAAGTGATATTGATGTAAGGATTAAACAATAATAAAACAGATGTCAAGGTTAGATGATCCACTAATGGTATTTCAGATAAATATAATATAAACTCTTTTTATTACTCAATTGGAAACCACACACAAAGGAGGTTCGAATCAGATGATTTATCGTTATTAGCTCATTATAAATTATTAACATGATCATATTAATCATCTTATCTAAGTTACACCATATTTATAAATATCATCAGGTATTTATGTTGCTAGCTTATGTTAACAACAAATCAAGTTCCTATCATAACAACGATGTTGGCCGAAAACTATAAAGGATCAAGCATTTGATGTACCAAGTGTTATACAACATAAATCTAGATTAACCATTTAACAAACAAGGTATTAAGAATTAGTAAGATAAAAAGATAAGACATGCTAATAACAATTTTTCTTGGATATAAACATTAAAGTCCATGTTGAGTTTATATTATACATATTCTAACACCATTAGTAAAACCTTTTCACCTTGACATAATTAACTTAGCTCAACATAATGAAGAAGAAAAACATAAATAAACAAGATAAGAACATGATTATGATATGAGTTAACTAAGTATATGAAAGGAAATAAAAAAGCATAAACAAGAGATTAGTATATCATGAAAGAAAACTTGAACATTACAAAGATATAAAGAGAGAAAGCAAGAACATGATTTTAATCTGAAAAATAATATGACTAAATACATGGCAAATGCCTCCTTTTATAGACTAAGAAAATAGTTGGTGGCCAACTATTGATTTGGTGGCTGGTTTTTGACATTGTTGGCTGCTGGTTATTGATATTGTTGGCTGATTTTTTTTTATTGTTGGCTGGCCAAAACATCATTGCTAACATCAAAATTTGAGCCCTTTGTTCCATGAAAGCTGTGGACAATTGTCTTAGCTTTCCAACAAAAAAAACCAGACCTCATTTGGACTTCTAGAACTCAAGATATGAGCTGAAAACCGAACAGTGTCTGAGCTGCAAGACAGGTTTCGACTTCTTCGTTGTTGCTAAGATTTGAACTTGAAAATGGTAGAATTGAGTCTTGGACTCTCATGAAAGTTTTGTGTCTATGTCTTATATTTCCGTACATATAAAGTAGACCTAAATCCGAGTTCTACAACTCCAGTTATGATCCAATAACCGAATAGTGTTCCAGTTTGGAATAGAACCAACATCTCTTCTCTTAGCTTAGTCCTCTTTTTGTCTCTTCACTTTCAATAATTAATCACATCAATCAATCCTTTGAATTGTGAGATATACCTGCATTCAAAACAAGATTTACCATAAATTAAAGATATATTATATTATCAGACTTGTTATTATAAAACATGCTTTAGTTAGGGAATTTAATGATACTTTAGTGCAATACGATGATATAAAGCCTTAATAAAAATGCATTTTTAAGTACTAATCATGAGACCAAGCCTGTACCTAATAAAATTAGTTTAAACCAAAACCCCTCTTGAATGCTCTGAATCCAGGAGGGAGAGAGCTCTAAAATCTGTTTATTAATGGCTATGTAGGCCAGGAATAAACAGGGAAGAAAGAAATCAAACTAGTGCAGAAGGTGCAAAACATCACAGAGAGGGGAAAATCTTCAAGAAAGAGAGCGTCTCTCTCTAGTTCCTCTCTTTAGCTACACACTGAGAGCTCTTTTTTTTTTTTATCAAATGTAAGAATTTATAGATCAAAACTTAACAAGCTAGAAACCAATAGGATATATATACAAAAGGGAACAGACTCCCTTGAGAAAACCAAAGCAAGTAGATCTTGCTGAACAGAAAATAATCTAAACCAATTACACAAAAGGCTTGTGCTAGGGAACAACCTCCCCAGAATAAGCAAACCGACTATAAAGCACAACAATGTGCAGTAACCAATCCAGCAAACTAGCCTAACATCAATTGACAACTGTATCCCAAAAAGCTTGGGGAACAGGCTCCACAGCAAAAGCAGAACAGGAACCAGAACATTGAGCAGTAGAGCAACCCCGAATCAAACCAGCAGTAGAAGCAACCAACAACATCAAAGCCAGTTCAGCAGCCAACGCAACAGCAAGCAAACCAGCAGACAACCAAAACAGCAGGAACCACAAACCATCAACCCAAACCAGCTCGCATACGGGGACAACCAACCTAGAGCTAAGCTAGCACAACCACAAGCCAAGAAGAGCATCCAAAAGGAAACATGCTTCCCAGGAGAAGCAACATAGCCGAGAGGATCAGACTCCCACAAAGCCCATACAGGAGAAATCTAGCAACCAAAAACCATAGGCAACAAGCCAGCTATTTGAATAGAGGTAGCAAGCAGGACCATCAGAGGAAAAGATAACAGAGAGGCCACGGGCAGGGCCAAAAAGAGCACTTGCAACCCAAACCAGCAAAGATAACAGACAATAGCAATACAACACAGCTATGAGCAGAAATATATAAACTGTAACAGCTAGAAGACAGACCTACAAAGGCAACAACAAAATACAATACTAGCAAAACCCAAAAATAGACACAAGGACATATTCCTTAGCCAATATTCCACAAGAGCATAATATATCAAATGGAGGAGGAGGGAGTAGAAGTTGTGCCACCCTAGATCCTGGAGTCAGCCGAGGATGAGCTTTTGAGGTTTGCCACTCATTCCTAATGACTTCCCTGATCGGCCAAAGGCAGAGGTGGCAGCAGCTTTGCTTCTGGTCAAGTAGTGCCTCCTTGGAGGCAATGCTTTCACAGCATCAAAGCGATCTTCAGATACATGAACAACCTGAGAAGAGCCAGAAGAAGCAATAGGGGATCCAGGCTGTGAAGTTAGCTTTGCTTGCTTGCATACAGAGCAATCTGCACTCTCTTCTACAGCCATAGTTGCCTCAGCAGCCATTGGATCAATCTCCGGTTCACCTGTTGGGGGATGCTTTTTGCACTTATGACTGGAATCTTTGGTGCATACAGAAGTGGAGTGTCCCAGAGTTCTGCACTGCTTGCAAAACCGTGGCAAAGATTCATATATCACTGCCTGGGATTTGGAAACACCATTGGGGAGGGTGATATTAATCGATGATGGTAATTCAACAAGTAAATCAATCTCAACTAGCACTTGGGCATATGAGAGCTGAGTTATGGAGGTTGTTGGAGAATTAGAATGCACTAGTTTCCCAATCACACTTGCTAGTTTAGAAAGACACAATGATGACTAGCATTGAAGAGGTAGGTTAGGGAATTTAACCCAAGCTGGCATCCGAATTATATCAAAAGTGTTAAATTCATAATAGTCAGGCATAATTTTCAATATCAAGAGCCGCCCAAATACATAGTCAGGCCCTCCACTTAGCACTGCAATCATGTCCGATTTAGATGCAAACTTGAAAATAAGCCAACCAGAATCATGCATGGAGAAATTCAAATTACATTTCCAGGTAGAATTAACATATTTAGAAAGGAACGTATATCCTGGAAATTTTTCAGCTATGAACCCGATTAAACTAAACCGCCACAAATCTTTGTACACACCTAAATCAGTTTCTAGAAAATGGCAACTGAGAGCTCTTTCTTTCTTTCTTTCTTTGATCAAATGTAAAAAATATATAAATCAAAAGTAATACATCGCTGGAGACCAGCAAGTCCACTTTACAAGCATATACAATGACAGGGAACAATCTCCCCGGAAACAAAGGGAACAAACCCATAGAGACAAACCCCAAACCTAGCTACCATACTAAGCCGATAGGTAAGGACCAGCAAGCAGAACACAACTTGCAACTAAAAACAATAAACAAAAAAGGAACAGGCTCCTAAAATCAAAAGAGGCTAAGGGAACAGGCTCCCACCAGCTAAAGCAGAAAAACCCAAAATACAGAGCAGCAGAACCCAGGAGCAAACCAGCATCACACCAACAGCAAACCCAGTCAGCAACCTACAACAAAGATGGACAGCAGCAAGCCCAGACAGCAACCTGCAGCAAAAGTAGAAAATCCCAAAAGACCACCGCCAACAATTCCAGAAGGCACCCGGCCAGCAGGGAGCATTTGTCTGCAACTGAGAGCTCTTTTTTTTTAATCAAATGTAAGAATTGTATAGATCAAAAAGTAACAAGCTGGAAACTAGTAGTACATATAGACAGACATAGCCTGGCAAAGGGAACAGACTCCCTTGAACAAACCATAGCAAGACAAGCTTAATGGACAAAAAGCAAAGGGAACAGACTCCCTTGAACAAACCATAGCAAGACAAGCTTAATGGACAAAAAGCAAAGGGAACAGACTCCCTTGTACAACCTAAAATAAAAGGGAACAGGCTCCCTTAAACAAGCATCAAAGCCATATGGCAATAAACATACATAAAACCCGACCTAGCAGACAAAGAAGCTTTTGCCTGGAAACCCAAAAACTGGCAGCATCAGAGAGATGGATCACCGTCCAACCCAGCAGATTGGCAGCAATTACAAGCATAACCTCCAACTAGCATACAAGAACACCAGGGAGCCAACCAGCAACTGCAACCGCGCATGAACCAGCAACATGCTTGCCATCAAGAGAAGTATAGCAGCAGTTGAGACAAGGAGCAACCTTCACCAAACAAACCTCATCAACAAACCAGCTATCTACAAAATCAAAAACAGCTACTCCAATACAACAACATGTATGGGGACCAAGCAATTAGGGAGAGAGCCTTACCCAAACGGATTCCTGTACTAAGCAATCATGAGAAAACATCCACACATCATCACCAGCAGACCAACCCTACACCACAACGTTGGCTAGTTTGCTACTAGGACAAACTCCATTCAACACCCTCCACTTAGAACAATCTAGCAGAGCAACAAATAGAGAACACTACATCAGTAGCCCAAGCATGTGGGGAGAGAGCCTCACCCACACTATAGAGATCCGTAGCAACTATCTAGGGAGGCCAGCCGAATTAGACCTGTAGAAGAACCAATATGGAGCAAGAGGCATATAGTCTGGACATGGGGAGAGAACCTCATTCAGACAGACAAAGCCCCAACAAAGTAGCAGTGCGCTAACAGACAGAGGCAACCCTCTAACAGGGCCCCTCAGCAAGCAAAGAAATCCTTTATAGCAAATCAGTAGTATCAGGCTACCCAACCAGCAGACACATGCACAAGCCTGCAAACCAGCAGACACATGCACAAGCCTGCAAACCAGCGGAACCCTAGCGGTCCATAGCATACCAAGGAAGCCAGCAAACCAAGTTGTGTGGAGCAGTACCCAAAAGCCCTCCAACTGTCCATGCAATCGAAGAGAACATTAGGTTGCATATAGCAGCAACAATCAAATTAATTATCTAGCTTCAAGAAGTATGGCAAGATGTGCAATGCAACTACACAAAACCAAAAAGTGAAGCCAGAGACTACATCCAAGTTGACCAAGCATTTGGGCAGAGAACCTCACCCAAATAGGTCCCCACAACAGGCATAGAAATCCTTTGCCAAGTAGGACTCTACACAATCCAAATTCACACCCACAACTGCACACAAACAGAGCAGCTGATTAGTACTTAAAAGTTCATTTTTATCAAGGTTTTATATCATCATTTTGCACTTAAAGTATCAATAACTCCTTAACTAAAGCATGTTTTATAATAACATATCTAATTATATAAGATAATTTTAATTTATGGTAAATATTCATCTTAAATGCAGGCCTATTACATAAATGAAAGAATTGATTGATGAGTTGAAGTACTGAAATTGAAAGGACAAAGAGATAGCCAAACTTAGAAAAGAGATGCTGGTGCAGTCCAAACTGGAACACTGTTCGGTAATTGGGCCATATCTGGAGCTGTAGATCTTGGATTTAGGTCCATTTTAACAAGGCCCTTTTCAAGTCCAAATTGTAGCAACAAAGAAGAAGTCTGAATCTGTCCTGCAGCCCAGACACTGTTCAGTGTTTAGCCCATATCTCGAGTTCTAGAAGTCCAAATGATCTCAAAGTTTTACCCTGGAAAGATGAGACAATTTCCTAGAACTTTCATGATTGAAGTCAGTTCAAATTATGACGATTTCAATGACCTTTTTGGCAGACAAGAAGATAAGAATTGTCACCAAGTCAAGATGTGGCCACCCACTCATCAATTAGTCAACAAATCAATAGTTCCAAA
This sequence comes from Populus nigra, assembly GCF_951802175.1. Classification (NCBI taxonomy): domain Eukaryota; kingdom Viridiplantae; phylum Streptophyta; class Magnoliopsida; order Malpighiales; family Salicaceae; genus Populus; species Populus nigra. The sequence continues at coordinate 2,611,539 of NC_084853.1, forward strand.
TTTTGGCCTATAAAAGGAGGCATTTGCCATGTATTTAGGCATCTTGGTTTTCAGATCAAGATCATGCTCTTGTTTTCTCTTTTTATATTTTGTAATGCTTAAGTTTTGCTTATATTAATCTCTTGCTTATGCTTTTCATTTCCTTTCCTTGTTTATTTATGTTTCTTTCTTTCATTATGTTTAGTTAAGTTAATTACATCAAGGTGAAAAGGGTATACTAATGGTGTAAGAATAAGTATAATATAAACTTAACATGGACCTTAATGTTGGATACTAAGATGCTTTATATTTGTTATCTTGTTCACTTTTAATACTTTGCTTGTTAAATGGTTAATCTAGATTTATGTTGTATAACATTTGGTACAACAAATACTTGGCACTTTCATAGCCCATACTGTATGGTATAACCGACACCTGAGCTATGAAAGGAACTTAATTTGTTGTTAACATAAGTTATAATCATGAATGCCTGACAACATTTACAAGTATTAGCATTATTCGAATAAGATAACTAATGTAATCATGTTAACAATTTATAATCTGATTGGAACCTCCTTTGTGTGTGGTTTCCAATTGAGTAACAAAAAGAGTTTATACTATACTTGTTTGAAATACCATTAGTGGATCCTCTATCCTTGATAATTATTTTTATCCTTGTTTAATCCTTACATCAATATCACATCTCAAAGCTCTCTTTAACTTATTATTGTTGTTGTTGTTGTTGTTGTTATTGTTGTTGTTGTTGTTGTGTTGTTGTTGTTGTTGTTGTTGTTGTTGTATTATTGTTGTTTATAATTTATACAATTAACCTCCCTGTGGTTCGACCCCGGTCTTGCCGGGTTATTTATTACTTCGACACTCCTACACTTGGGAGAAGACATCAATCTTTTGGTCGTGTCAAGTTTTTGGCGCCGTTGCCGGGGAGGTAAATTCTTGTACAAATTATAGTATTTATTTTATTTTCTCTTTTCTCTTTTCTCTTTTCTTGTATCTAACTTTGTTTCTTTTGTTTTGTTTCTCTTTCTTTTGTTTTCTTCTTCCTTTTATTCTCTTCTTACACGTGCATGAGAGTGTGGTCACGTACATTAAGTGGTAGACTTTGTAGGGTATCCTCATCATTTTCAGAAAATATGGCCAAAGAAGATAACCAATCGCTTCATAATGAGAATAATGAGAATATTCGGGTTAGAACACTTAGAGATCACATGAATCCCACAAGAACAAGTGCACCCTCATGCATAGTTTCACTACCAGAAATTCGCTAAATACCAACGGATTTACCGACGGAATATTTATGTCGGTAATTTGAGGTCGAAATTACCGACGGAAACTTTTCCATCCGTAATTCAGTCGGTAACTACCGACGGACCATTTTCTGTTTGTAATTCAGTCGGTAACTACTGAAGGAAAATTTTCGTCGGTAGTTACCGACTGAATTACGGACAAAAAATTTTACGAATTAAAAAAAAGGTGGATCGCTGACGTGGAGGTTTTGACGGGTTTTTTTTTGCCTACGGATTCAAAATGACAGCACGTACAGTGCCCGTACAGTGACGTGACTGGTTCGCCGTTTAAATTGCCAACGGACTCACCGAGGGATTTGAAATGGCAGATCCGTACGGTGACTTGTCTATGTTTCTGTCAGAATCACCGACGATTTCATTGACAGAAACTTCGTCGGTGAAACCGTCAGAAATATTTAATATATGTCAGATCTGCCGACCCTCTCCTCCCATATTTCTCCTTCTTCTTCCTCATCCCAACTCTCCCCATCTACAAACAACCAGCTCCCCCTCCCCCCCATCCTAAAAAAAAAAAAATTCTTCCTCATATCAGCACAACAAGTTATATTTCTTGAAGTTTTGTGGTCACATCATCCGTGTTCTGATTTACCAACGGATTTTATTAATTTTTGTAAGTAATTTCTATCTTTTTAAATTTTAACATTTAATTAAATGTCAATTTTATTGTTTTTCTGGTATATGTATTTTGTTAGTAGATGTACATGTTTTATTGTTATTTCTCAAACAAACGTGTAGTATATGAATGTATAATTTTATACCTGTTATGCTTTGTTTTAGATTTTGTAAGATTGTATTTGTTTGTAAATTGTTAAAACTTTATGGAACTACCGAATTTCATGTGCTATTTTGAAATAATTAATAGCTTGCTTAATGGGCCCGTTTAAAGTTTTATCAATGGTATTGCAGAGTGGTAATTTTTGTAAATTTATATATTTTACTTCGTATGGACGTTCATAAATGATAATGAATATTTAATATTTATGAGAAGTTGTGATTGGTTTGTTGGATAATCTCGAGGTAAAGTAATATTTTTGCAAGTTTATTTACCTAACTTAGTTAATTAATACATGATGTCATCATAATTTTATAGAGGTTCGATATAAGTCATGGATGATCGTTCATGGATGTATCGAGATTCACCCCAAGGATTGTGGATGATGGATTATTGTAACAGGGTTCAGGGTTTTATTAATTTCGCAACATCTATTCCCAGAAATTTTACTGGAGGCGGTATTAGGTGTCCATGCAGGAAGTGTGAAAATAAAAAGTATCTGCATCAAGATGTTATAATGATGCATCTTCTACACAAAGGGTTTATGGATAATTACCAGTGTTGGTATGCACATGGAGAAGTATTTGTTAGCGAGAGTGAGAGGAGAATGGAAGAAACGGTGGTTGGGTCTACTTCTAGTGCTAGCAACGTGCATGAAGCGGCAAATGACAACACTAATCCTTACAGAAATATGGTTATGGATGCAATGAGAATGAATCAAGGTAATGGCAGTCAATGTCCAATCGTAGAAAAAGAACCTAATGCAGATGCAGCTAGGTTTTTTGATTTGTTGAAAGATTCTGACGAACCATTATGGGATGGCTGCACGAACCACAGTAAATTATCGGCCGTAGCACATGTGTTTACCATCAAGTCAGATCACGGGTTGAGTGAGGCCAGGTATGACAAGATTATTGAATAGGCAAGAAGCATTTTACCTGAAGGGAACAGGCTGAAAGAGAACTTCTATGCTGCGAAGTCAATGATAAAACCCCTCGGTTTAGGATACCAAAAAATTGACATGTGCCCTAACTTCTGCATGTTATACTACCTTGAAAATGTTGAGATGATCGAGTGCATGACATGCGGGCATTCCCGTTACAAACCTAGAACTAGAAGGGGAAAGACTCTAGTGGAATATAAAAAACTTAGATACTTCCCGATCACACCTAGACTGCAGAGGTTATTCATGTCACCAAGGACTGCTGAGCATATGACATGGCACCAAGCACACCATGCGGTTCATGGAGTGATGGTTATCCTTCTGACGGCAAAGCGTGGAAAGCTTTAACAGTGTTCATCCTCAATTTTCAGCTAAATAAAGGAATGTGCGTCTTGGGTTGTGTACAGATAGATTCAACCCAATTGGGTCATTTGCTGCTCCTTATTATTGTTGGCCGGTCATACTCACAGTTTATAACTTGCCACCGGGAATGTGTATGAGGTCGGAGTTCATGTTTTTATCTACTGTCATACCCGGTCCAAGAAGCCCGGGGCAGAATATAGATGTTTGTCTTCGACCGTTGATTGATGAGTTGGCGCAGTTGTGGTCCTCCGGAGTTCTGACTTATGATATATCGAGGAAACAAAATTTCCTTATGAGGGCGGCATTGATGTGGACTATCAATGATTTTCTAGCTTATGGAATTCTTTCTGGTTGGAGCCCTCATGGGAAACTCGCATGTCTATACTCCATGGAAAACAACAAGGCATTCATGCTAGCAAATGGAGGTAAAGCTTCTTTTTTTGACTATCACCATCGCTTCTTGCCACTTCATCACAGGTACAGAAAGAACATAAAAGATTTCTTTGTTGGCAGAGTTGAAAAAGATGTTGCATCCCTGCGTCTTTCTGGTGAAGAATTGCATGATGTTGTCTTAGAGTACGGTGACATTATGTTTGGCCTTTAATCAGGTAAGCAAAAGTTTCCTGGTTTTGGTTTGACCCATAATTGGGTAAAGCGAATTATCTTTTGGGAGCTTCCTTATTGGAAGACCAATCTGCTCTACCATAACCTTGACGTCATGCACATCGAAAAGAACATGTTTGAGAACATTTTCAACACCGTAATGGATGTGAAGGGGAAGACAAAGGACAACATCAAGGCTAGATTAGATATAGCTTTATACTGTAACCGTAAAAATATGAAGTTGGTTTATGATGAGTCACGGGTCGCAAAACCAAGAGCAAGCTTCGTGTTAGAGAAAAACGCACAACTGCCAGTCTACAAATGGCTTAAGAGTCTGCGTTTTCCAGATGGACATGCATCGAACATATCAAGGCTGGTTAATATAGAGGACTGTAGATTGTATGGAATGAAGAGTCATGACTGCCACGTGTTTATGCAAACACTCATCCCATTAGCTTTTCATGATTTGTTGCCAAAGGGAATATGGGATGCACTCACGGAGATCAGTCATTTCTTCAGAGATATATGCTCCAGCAAGTTGAATGTTGATCACATTGAGAGGATTCAAACGAATATCATCGAGACACTATGCAAACTTGAGATGATATTCCCTCCATCATTTTTTGACTCAATGGAGCATCTCCCTATACATCTACCATTCAAGGCAAAAGTTGGAGGACCGGTCCAATATAGATGGATGTACCCATTCGAGCAGTTAGATATTACAGTTGCAATGTAATTCATATATAAAAGTATTTTATATGTTTTTCTTAATTGAAATATTTGATTAATATTTCAATGCAGGTACTTGTTTAATCTCAAGAAAAAGGTTAAGAACAAGGCGCATGTTGAGGCTTCGATATGTGAGGCCTATATTGTTGAGGAGATCTCAACATTTATCTTGTACTATTTCAAACCTCATCTGAGAACGAGAATCAATCGCGTTCCACGGCATGATGATGGCGATGAAGTGCATTCCAATGGGAACTTGTCAATATTCTCCAATACTGGACAACCCACACCTAAAAATGCCGTAAGAGGAAGATATTTGTCAGAAATAGAGTTCAAACAAGCACACAACTATGTTCTATTTAACTGTGATGAGCTGAGATCTTTTATTCAGTAAGTTTATACTAATTAAACTTTGTTAGTAATATACTGTTAATTATATATTGTAATATCATACACTCATTATCACTTGCAGGCAACATCGTCAATATTTGATATCCAATAACTCACAGCTGACCGAATCCCAGATCTTTCAATTACAAAATGAGCAGTTTGCCACGTGGTTCAGAACAGATGTAAGCACTATCACAAACTCATTCTAACTTGCAAAATTACTGTACGTATGCATGTCATTACGAGATTCTCGTTCATTTACTGTTTATTGATGTACATTACATGTAAGGTTTATCAAATGGGAAGGAGTGCACCTAAGTCATTGTCTTCACTTAGCCTGGGGCCTGAAAGAAAATGTAAGTGCTACAACGAGTATTTTGTCATTGGATATGTTTTCCATACTGAAGAATACGGGCAAGGAAGAAAGACATACAACAACGGTGTTTGTGTTAAGGGATCCACTAGTAGTGAGTTAGAAGTTGACTACTATGGTAGATTAGAAGAGGTCGTCGAACTGCAATATCATAACGAGCAGAATATAGTGTTTTTATTCAAATGCTATTGGTATGACACGACTGACAGAGGAATCAGAGTTGATCCGCACTATAGTCTGGTCGAAATAAACTCAAAAGCTAGACTCCGCAACATAAACGATGTCTTTGTTTTCACAAAGCAATGTCAACAAGTTTATTACACATACACCCCTTCATTTAGAAAGGATCGATCAAGAGTGGATTGGTTGTCCGTTTTAAAAACGAAATCCCGGGGTCGTGTCGAGGTTGTTCAGGATGAGAATGAAGACACAAGTATATGAGATGAAGTCTTTCAAGTTAGTGAGGTGATTGAACCATATCGAGTTGCTCCTTCGATTGAATTGGAAGAAAATTCAAATTTTCGTGTTTTCGATGATAGTCTTGTTGATGTTGACGCAGAGGAGTTGAATTTTGTTTTGAGCTCTAGCGGACAAGCAAATGTCGATGAAGAAGATGATATTCATATTGAAGATTGCGATTAAGGTGATGACAATTCAATTGATGATGAAGAAGAAGAAAATTCTGACTAACTACCAAAATGAAGCCCTATGTAAAACCCTTTTTTTCATGTAATTTAGATTATGGATGATATATTTTGAAACACAAAATATTTATTACTTGAAATAATTAGTTGAAATGCCACAATTATGAAATGATTACTTGAAATAATTATTGATCATGGATGATATATTTTGTGACATGAAATAATTACTGGTAATGCCACCACATCACCGACGGCCACACCGATGGACGTAAGTCCGTCTGTGTTTCACAGAGAGTTTAAAAATAATTATTGGTAATGCCACCACATCACCGACGGCCACACCGACGGACTTAATTTCGTCGGTGTTTTACAGAGAGTTCGAAAATAATTACTGGTAATGCCACCACATCACCGACAGATTTAATTTCGCCGGTGTTTCACAGAGAGTTCAAAAATAATTACTGGTAATTCCACCACATCACCGACGGCCACTCCGACGGACTTAATTTCGTCGGTGTTTCACAGAGAGTTCAAAAATAATTACTAGTAATGCCACCACATCACCGACGGCCACTCCGACGGACTTAAGTCCGTCGGTGTTTCACAGAGAGTTCAAAAATAATTACTGGTAATGCCACCACATCACCGATGGCCACTCCGACGGACTTAAGTCCATCAATACTCTCTCAATTTTACTGACACAATTACCGACGGATTGCGCGAATATCAAACGGTTGTGCATTAAATGCATCTCTGACCGCGTCATCTTACCGACGGACTGCGAAAAATATGGAGCGCCATTAAAACATTTGGTGTGAAATTCAAAATGTACCGACGGATTTTTAACACCTCACCGACGGAATAAATTAAAATAATAATTAATCGGTGAATCCGTCGGTAAAACTGGCTTTTAACCTACCCCGATCGCCTCTTTAGTTCATTTTCTCTTCTCCTCAATTTTTCACCATTCTTTTCCTCTCCGTTCTTCACTCCGATCTCAAGCTTTTTTTATCGTGAATCTCCATCAGTTTAAAAGGTTAGTGTTTCCTCTATTTCATTTTACTTTAACGGTTTTTTTTTGCTATTTTTTTGGTTATTTTTTTTTGTTTTGGTGTATTTTTTATAATGTAGATAAAGTCTATAGTTTTTTTTTGCATAATTCATTGCTAAAGTCTATAGTTTTTTTTTAATTTATTGAATTTTTTTTATTGTTGTATTGGCATAATTATTATTAGTTAATTTGTTGAATATTTATTGTTAATGTTGAATTTACCATAGAATTAGTAATTGAATATGTTGGAATAATTATTAATTTTACTTTATTATTTCATGATTTGTGTTTAATTTTTTCCATTTATTCTAGATTTTTTTTTAATTTATTGTTTTGTTGTATTGGCATAATTATTGAATAATTTGTTGAATTTTAATTCTTAATGTTGAATTTACCTTAGAATTAGTAATTGAATATGTTGGAATAATTATTAGTTTTGCTCTATTATTGCATGCTTTATGTTTAATTTTTTCCATTTATTTTGATTGTTATTCTAGAGTTTTTTTTTAATTTATTTTTTTGTTGTATTGGCATAATTATTGAATAATTACTTGAATTGTAATTCTTAATGTTGAATTTACCTTAGGATTAGTAATTGAATATGTTGGAATAATTAGTATAGATTGGGTAAATTGGTTGTGGCTATTGTTAATATGTGCAGGTTTATGGATTTGGGTAGTATCCGGTATAGGGGAGGTGCTGCCGAATTTTTTTTTTACATTTGAATTTAATTATATAATTATTTCTATCAAATTGTGTAGATGCGTAGAACGAAAACCAGAGCTGGTCGCTCAAGTGCGGTCGCAGCTAGTTCGTCTAGCAGCGAGGATGATATTTCCTTAGGTGCCGCTCAAGAAGAGGCACCTACACCACCTGCGATGTCAACTGATGCTGCCTCTTCCAGCGGTACTTCACAGCGTAGAGGCGGCGTGCCTTCGCAACGGAATCAATTTAGCCGCAAGTACGAGGCACAGTGGAAGGACGACCTTTCAATGTAAGTTTGTTAAGGTTTTAGTTTTTTTTTTAATTACAAAATTTATGAAGTAATCACTATTGAATTTATTTTCAGGTTCACAAATATTGAAGCCGCCCGAGTAATATCATCGGCGTTTAAATCGTCAATGGAGATTCCATTGTTTCAATGGAGTCAGATATCCAAGCATCCTAAATGGATGCCTCAAATCAATGCATGGTTTAACAGATTTCAGGTTGGTGTTAATTTATAATTTTCAGCTTATTTCTAATAAATTATTAATATAATTGTAAATAAATTATTGTTTTTATTTAAACTTGTTTATTTATACACAACACAAATTCTGCTGGGACAGTGAGCATAACACTGTTGTGAGGAGGGTGTGGGAAAATCACGCGACAACTAGGTAAGATTGAAAACAATAATGTTTCGAAATGAAATTTTTGGTTGCGTGAAGTAGGTTGTGTGATATTTGGTATGAAGCACAGAAAAAGGCAAAAAAAACCGCAAGGGATAGGGGTTTCCAAGGCTAGAACGATGTTGCGGTTTGGAGAGATTTCAAACCGATATACATCCCGGAAGATATATGGTCGCACTATCTTGAGCATGTGACGTCTGAGCGGTCCACACGACGCTCACAGTCCGGTGCTGGCAACTGAAATCGGCCAATTCATGGTGGGGTGACAACGCACACTGGCGGCTCCGTTCCGTTTGCTGCACATGCGAAACTGATGGTAAGATTAATTTAAATGAAATATATCATTAAATTCAGTTGTTAATATATCCTTTTTCATTATAGGCTGCGTCTCTTGGACGTGAGCCGAGCCCAATGGAGCTGTTTGTGGAGACGCACGTGCGGAGTCAAGACCGCCAGAAGGGGACGCAACAGTTCATTGATAACCGTGCTTAGCATTTCGTGGTATGTTTGTTTTCAACCATTTTATTTTGTAAGTTATTATGTTCATTGTATTGAATATGATGATTACTTTTTTTTTTTAGGAGACCTATAATAATCGGTTGAGGGAGAGATACGGGGATGATATTTTGACCCATCCGGAATTCGATCTGGATTTGTGGATGGAGGTTGGCTCGTCAAGTGGACTCGATAAAAATCGGGTTTATGGACTCTCCAACACTACGGCCGACAACTTGCGGTCGACTCATAGTGTTTCAACCGTTGGGAGCTCCCAATCAATATCGAGCTCTCAATCTAAGGAGTTCGTGGCCTTGCAGCAACACACGGCTCAGCTAACCGAGAAATACGATAACCTAAAAGCGAAGTACGCACAACTCAAAGAGTCTCATGCACAACAAAGAGCGGAGTCTGAGCAACTCAAAGTGTCTCAAGCACAACAAAAAGCAGAGTATGAAGCAGCTCATGAACAACAAAAAGCAACTTATGAACAGCTTCGCGAAATGATTATGAACTTGTCAAATAGTGGAACATGTGCGCCTAATCTTTTTTGGCCGTATAACCACCAGCTTCCGCCAGGATCTCCTCCTCCTCCACCAACTCCACCTTTATATTAATTTGTAATCAATATTATTTACCTTTAAAACTTCATTTAATATTTTTCTTGAAACATATTCAGTTTGTAATGAATATTATTTAACTTTGTTTTTTTTTTATGTTTAATATAAATTTTATTTGCATAATTGGTTTGTATTACAATTAATTTATATAGTTTTATATTATATATCATAAATAATTTTTTAAAAACAAATTAATAAAAAAAATATTACCAAGGATTTTACCGACAGATGAATTCGGTCGGGATTTTAAAACATCACCGACAGACTTACCGACGGACTTAATCCGTCGGCATTTAATAGTAGCTTCCACACGTACCGACGAATTTACAGACGGACATATTCGATCGGTATTTCATACACTCACCGACAGATTTACCGACTGTTAGTTTCCGTCGGTCAATCACAATATCACCGACGGACTAAAAATCCGTCGGTATATTTCAAGCGGGAATATCACCGACGGACTAAACATCCGTCGGTATATTTCAAGCGGGAATCTCTTTTTTTTGGCGCGCAAATTCCGTCTGGAAAACCATCGGCAAATGGTTTTTTTGTTTTTCCGACTGATATGGCGACGGAAGGGGGAATCACCGATGAAGGTAAAGTCGACGGACATAATCTGTCGGTGATGACGTCGGTAAAAAAATCACCGACGAAATTCTAATCACACACCGACGGAATTGTTTCGTCGGTAAAACTGTGAAATCTTGTAGTGTTTTTCCTCCTGATGCATCTCATTTTAATTTTAAGACAGACATTATTCAACTTGTACCATCTTTTCATGGCTTAGATTTAGAAAATCCATACTTGCAATTAAGGGAATTTGAGGAGGTTTGCAACACATATAATGACTCAAATTGTAGCATGAACACCATTAGATTGAAGTTTTTTCCTTTTTCATTAAAAGATAAAGCTAAAACATGGCTATAAAATTTGAGACCTGGATCCATTCGTGCTTGGGATGAAATGCAACAATAATTTTTAAAGAAGTTTTTTTCATCCCACAAGACAAACTCTTTCAAAAGACAAATCATTACTTTCTCTCAAAAACTAGGAGAAACATTTTATCAATGTTGGGATAGGTATTGAGACTTGCTTAATACTTGCCCTCATCATGGTTTTGAAACATGGAGATTAGTTTCACATTTTTATGAAGGATTAACACCTAGAGATAGGCAAATGGTTGAATTGATGTGCAATGGAACTTTTGAAGATAAAAACCCTAATGAAGCAATGGAGTACTTAGATTTGCTAGCTGAAAAATGCACAAAATTAGGACACCACAGGTACTTATGAGGCACCAATTAAAACCCAACCTCATACATCTAGTGGGGGTATGTACAACCTTAGGGATGATCATGACCTCCAAGCCAAGTTTGCATCTTTAGCTAAAAAAGTCGAAGCACTAGAATTGAAAAAGAGTGGTCAATTAAAATATGTTCAAGACATTGCGTGTCAAATCTGTGAAACCAACGAATAGTCAACCAATGACTGTCCAACCTTGCCTTCTTTTAAAGAATGTCTCCATGAACAAGCCCATGCATTAAACAGTTTTCAAAGGCCCAACCATAACCCATACTCGCAAACATACAACACTAGTTGGAGAAATCACCCAAATTTCAATTGGAAGAGTGATAACAATAATGCACAAACTTCACAACCATCGTTTCAAGCACACCATATTTTCCAAAATTCTCATGGATATGCACCTTTTTATGCTCCCCCTCCTAGAAGAAATCTTGAGGAAACATTGCATGCATTTATGGAGGTACATTTTTAGGAGGTAGTCAAGTTTTAGGGGTCGTCCCCGAAGCTTTAACAAAAGAGGACATCATTGAAAAAACAATTGGAGAGGAACTACAGGTCTCCACAATGTTTGATCGAATGAATACAATGTTTAACCATGTTGATGCCTTCATTGCCTTACCAGGTGGTCTGGGCATATTGGAAGAGATCTTTCATATTTCCTCTTGGGCCCAACTTCACATTCACCATAAACCTATGGTTTGTTAAATGTTAATGGTTTTTATGATAATTTATTGTCTTTTCTTGATCAAGTTGTGGAACATGAATTTCTAACATTTTCGGCACGACAAATCATAATCTCTGCTGCTTCTGCTGAACAGTTGATTGACCAACTACAATCTTTCATCCTTGTACTTGATCCTTCCATGAGTCGCATAAATTGGTCAACTAAGAAAAGCCGTAAAAAGCTTAGATTGGATTTGAACCTTCATTTGTGAAACCTTGTGTCTTTTGGTTTTATTAATAGCATAATATTATGTTTTGTTATTTCTTATATTTGTTTAAGTGTGTTTCAGGTTTGTCAGTGTTCGTTGTTTCAGGTGATGTCTTCTATACTTTATCTTTCTACCTTATGACATTGAGGACAATGTCTCGTTTTGGTTGGGGGGAGAGGGTATTAGTTGACATAAAAAAAAAACTAACTTACTAACTGTTTTTGCTATTATTAAAACCATTTGACACAATTGTTATTAGGATGGCTGAGTAAGGAGTCAGTTTTATTAACTCTTGAGATGCATCTTAGTAAGCATCATTACCAAGGTCTATCAGAAAACTTCTTGAAATATTCAGGTTTACAAACTCTCACATTGTTTTCACTTAATTCTGCTCATATACTCATTTAACAAGTATTCTTAAACCTTCATTTTCACACACACACTTTAACATATGATTGTGGGTTGCGTATTGGATTATTACATTATTTATGTTCTTTTGTTAAAGGTAACAACTAAGTCATAGAGATAGTATATAATTTTCAAAGAGAAAAAAAATGATGATAATAAAAACATAAATAAGTTTGGTTTCGTAGCCTCCCTAACCTAAGCAATTAAGCCCGAAGGGGTGTTTTAACACCTAATACCCTAAAGTCAATTGACTTGGGAGCTATTGGCCCAAAGCTTGTTACATGGGTTAAGGAGAAAAGCTTAAGGGAATCAAACATTGCACTATCCACGTATCAATATCTACAACCCGAGTTACTAAGCTCGTAGGGGTGTCTCAACACCTAATGCCCTAAGACCAACTGCTCTGGGAGTCATTAGCTGAAAGCTCGTTACATGGGTTAAAGATGCATTATGTTTCATGTTATATGTATATATATTAAAAAAAAGAAAAAATAATAATAATCCCAACCCAAGGAAGTTAACCTTAAACATTAGAACAAAATATTGTTTTCTTCCAATAAAAGCCCCATCATCTATGTTTCATACATTGAGCACATAACAAGGAAGGTTTATTAATATTTTATTTAAGAGATATTGAGCAGATATATAAAATTTAATGAGAGTTTGTTTATCTGGATAGATTAATGAAAGTTGAATGATGAATGCCTTGCTTTGTGAAATTTGCAAATTGTTTTTCTATTTTAACGCTTTAATTACTAGGGACTAGTAATAAGCTGGTTGGGGTGTGTGATTAGTACTTAAAAGTGCATTTTTATTAAGGTTTTATATCATTATTTTGCACTTGAAGTATCAATAACTCCTTAACTAAAGCATGTTTTATAATAACATATCTAATTATATAAGATACCTTTAATTTATGGTAAATATTCATCTTAAATGCAGGTCTATCACATAAATGAAAGAATTGATTGATGAGTTGAAGTACTGAAATTGAAAGGACAAAGAGATGGCCAAACTTATAAAAGAGATGCTGGTGCAGTCCAAACTGGAACACTATTCGGTAATTGGGCCATATCTGGAGCTGTAGATCTTGAATTTAGGTGCATTCTATATGGATGGAAAGATAAGACATAGGCCTACAACCTTCATGTGGAGTCCAAGATTTAACAAGGCCTTTTTCAAGTCCAAATTGTAGCAACAAAGAAGAAGGCCGAATCTGTCCTGCAGCCCAGACACTATTCAGTGTTCAGCCCATATCTCGAGTTCTAGAAGTCCAAATGATCTCAAATTTTTATCCTAGAAAGATGAGAAAATTTACTAGAACTTTCATGATTGAAGTCTGTTCACATTATGATGTTATCAATGACATTTTTGGCAGACAAGAAGATAAGAATTGTCACCAAGTTAAGATGTGGCCACCCCACTCATCAATTAGTCAAAAAATCAATAGTTCTAAATTTTGGCCTATAAAAGGAGGCATTTGCCATGTATTTAGGCATCTTGGTTTTCAGATCAAGATCATGCTCTTGTTTTCTCTCTTTATATTTTGTAATGCTTAAGTTTTGCTTATATTAATCTCTTGCTTATGCTTTTCATTTCCTTTCCTTGTTTATTTATGTTTCTTTCTTTCATTATGTTTAGTTAAGTTAATTACGTCAAGGTGAAAAGGGTACACTAATGGTGTAAGAATAAGTATAATATAAACTTAACATGGACCTTAATGTTGGATACTAACATGCTTTATATTTGTTATCTTGTTCACTTTTAATACTTTGCTTGTTAAATGGTTAATCTAGATTTATGTTGTATAACATTTGGTACAATAAACAGTTGGCACTTTCATAACCCATACTATATGGTATAACCGACACCTGAGCTATGAAAGGAACTTGATTTGTTGTTAACATAAGTTATAATCATGAATGCTTGACAACATTTACAAGTATTAGCATTATTCGAATAAGATAACTAATGTAATCATGTTAAAAATTTATAATCCGATTGGAACCTCCTTTGTGTGTGGTTTCCAGTTGATTAATAAAAAGAGTTTATACTATACTTGTTTGAAATACCATTAGTGGATCCTCTAACCTTGACAATTATTTTTATCCTTATTTAATCCTTACATTAATATCACATCTCAAAGCTCTCTTTAACTTATTATTGTTGTTATTGTTGTTGTTGTTGTTGTATTATTGTTGTTTATAATTTATACAATTAACCTCCCTGTGGTTCGACTCCGGTCTTGCCGGGTTATTTATTACTTCGACACTCCTGCAGTTGGGAGAAGATATCAATCTTTTGGTCGTGTCAGCAGCCATAGCAACCAGCAACTCATGTTAGGAGCAGAACCGACCAGATGGTCATCAACTAGAAGTCTAGACAGAGATGGCAGGCAAAGAGACTCCACCAAAATCAATTAGCAGGAACAGCAGGATGAAGAAACCAAACAATGGCTTACCAACATCCCAACATAGAGCTCACACTACCGAAAGACAGCAGACCCACTAAGCATATCCCTTATCTCTGAAAGACAAACATCAGTGTAGTCACAAACAGCAACAGGCAGACAGAGAACAAACCAGAAACTAGATACAAGGATCGAATACAAGAAAGTGGAACTCCATGCTAATAGAACATAGACATAATAAACGCAGAAAATCATCCACTCCAGCAACCCATTCAACAGAAGGGGAACCAGAGACATAACAAAGTGAAAAGAGATGACAACAACAGCAACCAAAAGACCAACAACCAGCCAAGTAGCATAATAGCTCTAGCATACAAAAGAGAGTCTAGCAGCCATAGACAACTGGCTTTAAGGGCCACAAAATCCAAACTACATTAGGGGGAAAGCCTCATGTTGGTCAGAAGGCTTAAAAGCCCTCTGAAATATCATCATATAGATACAGAACAAAGAAAAAGGGGGAGGAGATGCCCTACCTCGTCTCCTTGCATCATCAGAAAAACCCAAATGCACAAATCAAAAATCAAAGCTATAGTGCTGGTGAATAGATCACGCCAGAGCCCTAAGGCAGGGGTTTGAGAAGTACTTGGACCTTGAACACTAGCAAAAAGGTCGAAAACCCAGCTAATTGCATCAGTGGTGGCAGAGGAATTGTCTAAGGCGACACCAGAGATGGACTCTTCACCTTCGAGGGAGTCAGCATCAGACCCATCAAGACAATCATCCACAAGAGATAATGGGGACATGATCCCATCCCCTGAGCTGTCTTTGAGGGTTATAGAGGGACTAAGATTTGGAGAATCCGAAACCGCCAAGCTTGAGTGGAAGGAGGCGAGACCAAGTCTATACATAATAAAATTAGGGTAAACTAAAACCCCTCTTGAATTTGTTGAATCCAGGAGGGAGAGAGCACTAAAATCTGTTTATTAATGGCCATGTGGGCCAGAAATAAATAGTGAAGAAAGAATCAAACCGGCACAGGAGGTGTAAAATGCCACAGATAGGGGAAAGCCTTCAAGAAAAAGAGTGTCTCTCTCTAATTCCTCTCTCTAGCTACACCTTCTTTTTAATTCCCAACTAAAAGCTCTTTTTTATATCAAAATATAAATGTATTAAGTATCAAAAAAATATATTCAAAGCTTGGAACCAGCAAGTTCAATTACAGGAATACCAAAAGGGAACAGGCTACTTGAAACCTATACACCAAATTAACAAATACCAAACAAACACGCAGAGGTTATGAGAGGAACCTAGATAGGTTCCAACCTAACACAAATCAAAACTAAAGTACTAGAAATAATTGTACAAGAAGAACCTGCACAAGAAGAAGGCCCCCACCGCATCAAGCCATGCAAGCCGTACACCACAGAAAGCATTGAAGATCAGAGTAGATAAAAGAAGCCAGTCATAGGAGACAGGTGTCAGACGAGCAGACAAGACAAGAATCAGGGACAACGCCAGCAACCAGAAACTGTGAAGACCAGTAAACTAAGCCACGTGCAAGACCTCATAGAGGCAAAACGATTCACGGCTAGAAAGCAAAAGTCAGCCAATCAAAAGCATATGCGCCAACCCAGAGTGAAAGAGAAGCAGTTATTGCATGTTACGTAGACTACATGAGCCATACAGAGGAACAACAACCATTTCAAAGAGGAAATTACACCTGACGAGGAAGACAGTTGAAAAGCCAATCCCATCCTCCATCAATAAATGAAGGAGCATAGAATATTCATAACTCCTAGCAACAACCACAACTAGCCCAACCAGGCAGAGGATACACCCACTGTAAAAATTACCAGGCAATATTAATGAGGGTATGGTCCTTCTTATGAAAGTGGAGTATCATGTAGGGATTTGAAACTTCCGAAATAGTAGGGCAAATGAAGCACGTTTATCATTGAAAGTTATTTTGTTTCGTTCCTCCCAGATAAGATAGACCAAGAGACAGATAGAAACCCAGCCACCAAGGTTTTCCTTTTACAGGGTAAACCACACATTGCACTATTGAGAGTAGACATACGCCTGCTTAGTTGTAACCAAGTTTTCACCATGTTCCACAGGGAGGATGTGCAAGTGCAGCCAAAAAATAAATGCTCATGATTTTCCTTTGCCTATCTGCAGAACACACACAGGATATCAATGCAAATGAACCTTAAGCGATCTTTAGTGCGAAGCTTCCCAAGGATGGCCAGCCATAAGGTGAAGCTATGCCTGGGGAGGGCCCATTATTCCCAAACAACCTTATCCCAATGGACTGTTGAACCATGATGTCTGAGGGAGGTATAAGCATTGGGAGTGAATCCACCTTCCTACTGAGCCCAACCTGCCATTGTATCAATAACAAGTTGAGGACCCCCATATAGCTCAACCAGATGATTTTTAAGAAGGATGATAGATTTCCATAATGGCGAGGAAGTCCTTTGAGCATGTGCATTCCAAATGGAGTGTGTGATTAAGTAAAAGTGATGAATCCATCTAATCCAAATGGAATCTTGCTTCAAGTGAATGTTCCAGAGGTGCATGGCGATAAAACACTTGTTGCTCACTTGGATATCAAGCAAACCTAAACCTCCTTCATTCTTCGGAAGACAAACAGTCTTCCAAGCCACAAGAGCAGACTTGCTTCTACAGGTATCACCTGTCCATAAGAAGTTTCTACAAAGGCAAGTGATTTGCTTGATAACAGCATGAGGCATAGGAAAAATACTGACCCAGAATTGAACCATGTCATAAAATACAGATTTAATAAGCTCAAGTCTGCCTGTATATGAGAGATGCTTGCCCGACCACCCTTGAATAGCAGCTTCTAACTTATAAATGAGAGGGGAATACTAGCTTGCAAGGAGCCTGTGAGGGCTTAGAGGAACACCGAGGTATCTGAAAGGAAAAACACCTGCAGAGAACCCGGTGGCTACTAAAATAGATTGATGCAAACGATCAGTTACACCACCAAAATATATTAATGATTTGAAAATATTGATATTCAGGCCAGACATTAGCTTAAAAGGCATCAATTGTTGGAGAAGCACCTAAACTGAATTCCTATCCCCTTTGACAAGATAATACAAAAGAAATTCTGAAATGTTTTATATATATCTCACTAAAAGAGTTACAATATATATATATATATATAAATACACATCAAGAAGGATCAAATCCTTTAATTCTAGGGTGAAATAAATATAATCAGATCCCTTAATCTTAGACCAAGACAATAATGAAAATCTTAGAGATATAATCAAGGGATATACAACTATGAAAGAAGCTAAATAAGGAAAGAAGAATATAATATACAGCTATGAAAGAATATATTGGCATCCCCCTCAAATTAATGCGGGTAGGTTTAACAACATCAATTTGCTACTGAGAAACTTATGTCGTTGGTGTGTCAAAGCTTTTGTAAAGGCATCAGCTATTTGAAGATCAATATTAAGATGAGGAAGAGTGATAACAGCTCGAGTAAAGGCCTCCCTAATATAATGACAGTCCACCTCTATGTGCTTTGTGCGTTCATGATATACCAGATTCGCAGCTATTTGAATAGCACTAATATTACCACTATGAAGTGGAGTAGGATCAGTGAGAGGGAACCCAAGTTCAGAAATAAGATCACGTAACCATATAATTTCAGAATAAGCTGCAGACATGGCTCTATACTCAGCCTCTATAGAATATTTAGAGACATGGCCCTGCTTCTTACACTTCCACGAAATCAAGGCATCTCCAAGAAAAATGCACCAGCTTGTGATAGACTTCCTAGTATCCGGGCAGCCAGCCCAATCTGCATCACTATATGAAGTCAAATTAAGAGTAGATTGTGTAGGTGACCCAATTAAGTATCTAATAATACGACGAACTGCAACAAGATGAAGATGTCAAGGTGCCTGCATAAATTTGCTAACTATATGGACAACATAGGAGATATCAGGCCTTGTAATTGTTAGGTAGATAAGACTACCAACAAGTTGCCTATATAAAAAAGGATCAGGCAAAGGCTCGCCTTCATCTTTTTGGTATTTCACATTCACCTCCATTGGCGTATCAAGAGCAGTAGCATCCTTAAAACCAGCTAGCTCAATGAGATCCTGGATATATTTATATTGATTTAAGAACAAACCATGATCTCTAGAGTGAACTTCCAGCCCCAAAAAATATGTGAGATGTCCAAGATCTTTCAATTGAAATGTACTATGCAACATATGTTGAAGCTTTGTGATCAACCCAATGTCATTACCAGTGATGATAATATCATCGACATAGACTAAGAGAAATACCATACCAGTGGTGGTCTTGTAAAAGAAGAGTGATGAATCATATTGACTTTGTGTGAAGAAGAAGGTGAGAAGAGTGTTGCGAAACTTCTCAAACTAGACTCTAGGTGCCTGTTTCAACCCATACAAAGAGCGTCTTAGCTTGCAAACTTCATCAGAAGCCGTTGTGGACATACCGGGTGGAAGTTTCATGTAAATCTCTTCCTTAAGATCCCCATGCAAGAAGGCATTTTTTACATCCATCTTATGTAAAGGCTAGGCTTTAGAGGCTGCAATAGCAAGAATTGTTCTCACCGTGGTCATTTTAGCAACTGGTGCGAATGTTTCTTCATAGTCGAAGCCATATTCTTGTTTATTGCCAAGAGCAACCAATTGAGCTTTGTATCTATCTAACGAGCCATCAGACTTGAGTTTCATAGTATAGACCCACTTACTACCAATACCCACTTCCTACCAATAGGCTTAACATGTGGAGGACAAGAAATAATGTCCCAAGTATGATTTGCCTCAAGTGCTTAAAGTTCTGTCTTCATTGCTTGTTGCTAGCACTCATGTTCTCTAGCCTGTTTATAACAAGTGGGAATGGAAATAGAAGACAGGGTAGTAGACATACCACATGAGTTGAAAAACCATACCTTTCAGGAGGTTTGTGAGGTCTAGAGCTTTTACGAAGAGGTGGTGGATCATAGAAAATGGGTAGAACAGGATCAGATGCCGCAGGAAGATGTGAAGGAACCTCATTGAGACCTGTAGAAGGATTAGAAGCAGGAGTGCGTCTATGATAAACATAACCAGGTTTAAACCTTTGTACTGGTGTTGGTGACTCAGGAAAATATGGTAAAACAAATAGAGAAGGAAGTGTTGAAGTCTGTTGTGTGCAAAAGAAGGGCTGATTTTCAAAAAAAGATGACATTTCTAGAGACACGAGTTCGATGTGCATGTGGATCATAACAAAGAAATCCTTTTTGGGTTCCAGCTTATCTTAAGAAGGCACACTTGACAGATTGGGCAGTAAGTTTATTTCTCTCATGTGCAGGAAGGTGAACAAAACAAATACATCCAAAAATATGAAGATTGGAATAAGTTGGTGCATGTCCAAACAAACAAAAGTAAGGAGAATCATTGTTCAAGTTGGGAGATGGTAATCGATTAATCAAATAAGCAGCTGTACACAAAGCTTCACACCAAAAATGAGAAGGAACACATGACTCAATTAGAAGAGTTCGAACAACATCAAGAAGATGACGATTCTTTCTTTCAGCTACACCGTTTTGTTGTGGGGTGAAAGGACAAGAACGTTGTGACATGATCCCTTGACTTTGAAGAAAAAATTGAAATTCATTTGACATATATTCACCACCTGAATCAAATTGCGGAATTTTGATTTTGGCAGAAAATTGTGTTTCAACTAAGGCAAGAAATGCTTTAAACACAAAGAAGACCTCACTTTTAGATCGAAGAAAATATACCAAAGTAAAGCGAGTGAAATCATCTATAAATGTAACAAAGTATTTGTAATGTTCATGAGAAATTACAGGTGCAATACCCGATACATCAGCATGCATGATTTCAAAAGGTTTGGTGGTGTAGGTTTTATACAATGGAAAAGGAAGCGTTTTGCTTTTACAAGTTTGCAAGATGCATAATCAACAATATCATTATTAGAAGAAGTCGAATTTTTATTTCCAAGTAAACCAGATTTAAACAAGACTCGAAGTACATGAGAATTAGGGTGTCCTAAACGTCTATGCCACATCTGATTATCACATTGAACAATATTACAGGCAACATAATTTGACACAGGAGAGGGAGATAGAAGCAAGGAAAATAGGCCTCCCACTTTAGGTCCCTTCACGATCATCTTCCCGGACACTTGATCTTGCACAAGACAACTAAATTTTGAAAAATGAACATCACAATTGTTGTCAACTAATTGGCCAACAGATATAAGATTAGTTGACAACTTAGAAGACACAAACACAGTATTCAAAAGGGCTGAAATATCACCAACAGCTGTGATAGACAAGGGATTACCATCGATAGTACGAATATGAAGATTTCCTTTATATTTTTTAACATTATTTAAAGGTAAGGCAGTGTTGGTCATGTGATTGGAAGCAGCAGAATCAAAATACCAAGGCTTGGGAATAGAATTGTGGTTACCTGAAAGGCCTAAAACAGAAAGGGCAGAAACTATCATTTGTTGGATCATTTCAAAAGTAATAGAAGACTGACCAGGACTAGGAGCATTTAAGGAACCAACCGAGACATTATAAGCAGTTTCAGATTTCTTTGGGGGCTGGATGGAGCAATCTTTGATGATATGCCCTGTTTTCTTACAATAGTTGCAGAATTTTTTAGTACAAGTAGTGGCAATGTGCCCAAATCCCTTGCAATTATAGCACTGAACATTAGACATATCTCTGCCTCCTTTAATTTCCCTTGAGCAGCGTAGGCAACAGGAATTGGAGTAGAATTTTGAGCTTTCTGCTCCAAGACAGCCTGTGTAATGATCCATTGTTCTTCCCTGAGAAGCTCCCTACACAAATATCCAAGAAAGGAACTGGTTCTCTATTTATCAGGTTGGACCTGATTGCTTCAAATTCCCCCTTTAACTTCATTAAAAACTGATCACGCTTACTGGTCTCATACACACTTTGGATAGTAATAAGTCCTTCAGGAGGTACATTTGCATAC